>NC_133652.1:44313134-44549809 GCF_009905375.1 Apium graveolens | reverse complement strand
CATCAGCTGCCCAATCTTTTTCTTGAGTAATGAAAGCCCTTTCCTTTTGCTTGAGCAGATCAAAATATTTCTTCTTGTAATCTACTTGGTCAAATTTCTTCTTTTCAGAGGTTGGCTTTCTGCACTCACTTGCAAAGTGTCCACTTATACCACAATTGAAACACTTGAACTTTGATTTGTCCACCATGTTCTTATGAGGTTTAGTGGCTCTAGTGTTTTTCTTAAATTTCATCTTTGCAAATCTCCTGGACAGAAATGCAAGATGCTCATCAACACTATCAGAGTCATCTTGACTGGAGTTGTCTTCATTCTCAGCAACTTGCTCTTTTCCTTTGCTTGATTCCTGATATCTTGTACCATCTTTGGAGTTTGATGTAGATCTCACAGTTTCTTGTCTGCATTCCCTCTCATTTTCAGCTACCAATGCAACTGAACTTCCTTTCTTTCTCCCCTTCTCCAATACCTCATCCTGTTCCAACTCTAGTTCATAAGTCTTCAAGATTCCATATAATCTTTCAAGAGTGAAGTCCTTATAATCCTGAGAGTTTCTTAAGGAGACAGTCATGGGTTTCCATTCCTTTGGCAAGGATCTTAAGAATTTAAGATTTGAATCCTTCACCTGGTACACTCTACCATACAGCTTCAATCCATTCAACAGCTTTTGGAATCTGTTAAATGTGTCATTTAAAGATTCATTTTCTTCAAAATGAAAATACTCATACTGTTGAATGAGAAGCTGCATCTTGTTCTCTTTTACTTATTCTGTACCTTCACACAGCAGCTGAACTGTGTCCCAAACCTCTTTGGCAGTTGAGCAATTTATCACATTATCAAACATATCCTTGTCAAGACCATTAAACAAAATGTTCATAGCCTTCTTATCCTTGTGGACTTCTTCTGTGTCTTCCATTGTCCATTCTGCTCTAGGTTTTGGAATGGATTGACCAACAGCAATTGTGGCCGTAGCAACTGTGGCTACTTTGTGGGGAATGTGAGGACCATTCTCAATACAGTTTACATAACCTTCATCTTGGGAGAGTAGATGAAGGTGCATTTTCACCTTCCAGTGGTGATAACTGTCTCTGTCAAGAACTGGGATTTTTACTCCAATATCCTTCTTACTCATCTTTGTTAGATTCCAAGATCTTTAAACTCTTTGTTTGTCAAGAGCCTGCTCTGATACCAATTGTTATTTCTAGAGAACTAACAATGAGATTTACAGAAGGGGGGTTGAATGTAAATCTCAAAACTTTTTCAAGTTTTGAGCAGTTTATAAAGACTGTGTGTTCAAGATGAACAAGTGTGTGAATTGCTTTAAGCTGATACAGACAGATATATATTCAAACACAAATGTAAAGAACACAATAAACCTTTAAAAACTTTTCTGGTGGATTTGTTGTTCCACCAGAGATGGTATTTCAGAAATTCTGTGATCTAAGAATTTGATCACAGCTGCATCCTAGTACAAACTAGATAATTTTTCTCTCAAGATTTTTCTAAACAGCTCTGGAAAAATTCTTATCTAATTACTAGCTACTACTTGGTATATATATTACCAAGTTTACAAGTGAAGATAAGGATATATAAAATAATAAAGTAAGATCTCCACTTGTTTCTTCTCTAGTTCACTCCAGTACTTTGTTGACTTAATGTCTCTTTATACTAGAGTAGAACGGCTGCTTTTTCTGATGTTCCTGAAATTAGGCTGCCACATTTCAGTTATCTCTGTTCACCCACGTGCCTCTGTTTGTAGGTACAACTACCACTTATCAACGGTTAATCAACAGAACATCCGTTGAAGCTTTCATCCGTTGATGCACTCATCCGTTGAAGGATGTTATCCGTTGAAGCTTTAGAGACATCCGTTGAAGCTTAGCTTCTCATCCGTTGAAGGTCTTTAAGTCATCCGTTGATACCACTTCATTTATACAAAATTACAAGGCATGAAATATTTACAATTGGCCTTCCTATCTGCATATCATCTAGTAGTCAACATGACTCATAGTTTCTCTCAACTTCTAAGAATTACATCTTAAATTCAGAGACTGAAATATGCTACAACACTAGACTTATTTCTAAGTAAAGCTACACCATCAACGGATAGCCAAAGTGGTCTTATCCGTTGAGGCTACAGACACTGAATTTCTACTTAAGTGTTTTGTTAAACATATCATCAAACTAATGCACATATATTCCTAACAAACATCTACTTGGAATCTGGAAAATGTTAAATCTAGTCCAGAAATTTTCTACTATTTACTTTGTATTTCAGTTTATATCTTTTTCTTATTTGTTAGTTGAGTTATCCTCTAGGTATTTGTGTGTTATTGTCTAACAAACAAATAAGGGGAGATTGTAAGTCATATGTCATAGGCCTATTTGTATATTCGAGGATTTAACTCAACTCAAATAAGAATAATAAGTAAATAGTGGATCTACCGTCAAAGAGGTCTCGCCAAGTAACATCTGTCAGAGGATTCAGAAACAACGTTCATCTACAGACTTGAAGAGTTAATTCACTGGAAGAAGTTCAAGAAATTGTTCAAGCATCAGTGATGCAAATCAAGATTGTGGATTTAATCAAGTGACAAAGATCTCGTCAGAGTATCAGAGAATTACAAGGATTAAATCTGAAGAAAATCAAGTATCAAAGTCAAAGACATGAAGAAACGTCACGGAAGTTAGTCACTCATGAACCAGACAGTACATCGAGTGTCAACATTGAAGTGGTGGAATTGATTCACAATTGACTGTGATTATCAGAAGATTTTCAGAAGAATGGTTGCTGCTCAAGATTAGTATTAATTCTCTATTAATTAATTAAGTCATATAATTTAATTAAGAAAATAAATTATATCTGAAAAGATTAATTTATTTATTAATTGAATTAATTGATTAATTAATTATGAATTAATATTAAGATTTTTCAGAATTGTTTTTGGATTAAAATCAGTTTAAATCAGCAAGACAATTGAAAATGAACTAGCATGAAAATCTGGATTGTCATACCGATTGTCATGCTAAGTCATTTCAATTGTCATACCGAAAGTTACACTGGGAGGAGGATTATCTTGCCAGTTCATTCTGATTGTCTTGCTAGTTCAATCAATAGTCTCACCGAAAGTCTTGCTAGCTCAATGGATTGTCTTGCTAGCTCAATGGATTGTCTTGCTGAGCTAAAAGGATTGTCTTGCCAACAAATCAGGTGGTTGTTTTATTATTTAAACAACAGAAGCAACAGAAGTCAATCATCCATCCGAAAAACAGTTCAAGAATAAAGAAAAGCAGAAGCTGAAAAATATATCATCTCTTCTCTGCTAAAATCAAGATCACAATTTCTAGCTAGTAAAGTTAAATCCAAACCACTAGAAATCATTATCTTGTTCTTGAGTAACTATCTAGCGGATCAAAATCCCTAGAACTTAATCTCAAATCGCGTTTAGCATTTGATTCTAATTATTGCAAAAATAGAAAAAGTTCATGTCGAATTTATTCTAAATTTGTGATAATTAATTTGAGATTAATTCCTTGTAATCGATACAGTTGTTGTAACACCTTTCAAGTTTAATAATATTTTTATTTAACTTGAATTTTGTTTCACATTTTTTTATTCCGCATTTAATTCGATTATTCGGTACTGTTTGTATTCAACCCCCCCTTTCTACAAACACATTGGGACCTAACAATAGTCAGCATCTGAAAAACCGATTAAGTCAAAGGAAGAGGAGCTTGGATAAAATAATCCCAAGTCACTCGTACCTTTCAAATATTTAAAAATACGTTTAACGACATTCAAATGAGATTCTTTAGGTTGAGATTGAAAATGAGCACACAAGCATACACTATACATAATGTCAGGCCGTGATGCAGTTAAATATAACAATGAACCAATCATACCTCAAAATTTAATGACATCTACAGGTGTACCTTGTTCATCCTTTGTAAGCTTAACTGAAGTACTCATCGGAGTTGATTTAGGTGTGACATGATCAAGTACAAACCTTTTGAGTAAATCCTTTATTTACTTGCCTTGGTGAATAAAAATTCCTGTATTAGACTGATTAATTTGCAACCCTAGAAAGTACTGCAATTCACCCATCAAACTCATATCGAATTCCTTATGCATGCAGTCAGAAAACCACTTACACAGAGATTCGTTAGAAGATCCAAATACTATATCATCAACATAAACTTGAACTAAAAGAAAGTTATCACGTTTATGAAAAATAAAGAGAGTTGGATCGAGTGTACCACGAATGAAACCATTGTTCAGAAGAAACTGACAGAGACGCTCGTACCAACAACGAGGGGACTGTCTCAATCCATAGACAGATTTCTTGAGCTTGTAAACATAGTTAGGGTACTTCTCGTGAATAAAACCTGGAGGCTGCTTCAAGTAGACTTCTTCCTTGAGATAACCATTTAGAAATGCGCTTTTGACATCCATTTGATAGAGCTTGAACTTTTTGTGAGCTGCAAAAGCCATTAAGATTCGAATAGCTTCTAAACGAGCTACTGGAGCATATGTCTCGTCGTAATCGATTCCTTCTTGCTGATTGTATCCCTGAGCAACCAACCGAGCTTTATTTCGAATGATGTTTCCATCTTCATCCTTCTTATTCTTGAAAACCCAACTAGTACCAATGATCTTGGCATCCTGAGGAGGTGGGACGAGTTCCCAAAAATCACAACGCTCGAACTGGTTCAATTCCTCCTACATTACCATAGACCAGTGTTCGTCTGCAACTGCTTCTTGAGCATTCTTTGGTTCGAATTCAGCAACAAAAGCACAGAATGCACATAGATTATGAAGTCTACTTCAAGTAGAAATCCCTTGATCTAAATCAGTGAGAAGATTATCTGGTGGATGATTCTTCACAGTCCTAGAAGATTTAGGAAGATGAATATTACTCATCTCTTCCTCATTAGAATTGTCTGCCTGGAAATGAATAAGAGTTGTCTCATTCAAAAGAGACTGCCTCATTTTCGCTTGTGAAGATTTATCCGGAGGAGTAACAGAATTCACATTTGAAATACTATCAGGAGTCTTTGGAGAGCCAGAAGATTCATCTGAAGCTTGTGTAGATCCTGAAGAATTATCAGAAGACTGAGATGGACCTGGAGAGTTTTGACTGTTTGATTTGTCAGAATGAAACTGACTCTTTTCAGAATGAGACTGTCTCATTTGGGAATGAGACGATAGATCTGCAGTGTCTTCATCAATTTGAGATATATTCCTTGAGAATTCATTGAACGCAATATTGATGGATTCTTCTACTTTGTTCTTGACAGAATTATAAACACGATAAGCTTTGCTTGTTGTAGAATATCCCAAGAAGATTCCTTCCGTAGATTTCACATCGAACTTGCCTCGATTATTTTGAGTATCTAAAATAAAACACTTGGAACCAAATACTCGAAAATAACTAATGTTAGGAGTCCTTTTCTTTAGCAATTCATACGGAGTTTTAAGCAAAATAGGACGAATAAGTACTCTATTTAAAACATAACAGGAAGTGTGTACCGCTTCAGCCCAAAATTTTCTTGGAAGCTTACTCTCATGCAGTAGAGTTCTGGCAGTTTCCTGTAAAGTCCTGTTCTTGCGTTCTACTACTCCGTTCTGCTGAGGAGTTCGAGGAGCTGAGAATTCATGAGTGATTCCTCTTGATTTGCAGAAGGTTATGAAATTCTTCTCGAATTCACCTCCATGATCACTACGAATAGTCTTGAGCTTAAATGAATACTTAGTCTCAAGGTTAGTAATATGATCCTTAAACTCAACAAAAGCTTCATCCTTAGTTCGTAAAAATAATACCCAAGTAAAACGAGAATAATCATCAACTATAACAAAAGCATAATTCTTACCTCCCAAACTTACATACCTTTCTGGACCAAAAAGATCTAGATGAAGAAGCTGCAAAGGAACAGAAGTTGATACTTTATTCTTAGCAGTAAATGAAGTTTTCACCTGTTTTCCAAGTTGGCAAGCTGAACAAGGTTCTATTTTCTTGTACTTCAGCTTTGGTAGACCTCGGACCAGATCATGAGAAGATATCTTCCGAAGAAGATCCATGTGAACATGGCCTAGACGTCGATGCCAAAGATTCTGCTGATCTTGAATAGTAGCAAGACAAATTTCCTCCTGCTGTTCATCAAAATCTAACACGAAAATATTTCCTTTCCTTTTGGCAACTAAAGCAAACTTGTTAGTCTTAGTACCAATATAACATACATCCTTATCGAACTTAACTTTATGACCAGCATCAGTAAGTTGACTTACACTAATGAGATTATATTTCAAACCATCAACTAAACGAACATTAGAAATGGCAAACCTGTCATTACCAATGGTGCATTTTCCAATAATTCTGACGGTATTTGAATCTCCAAGAGTAACTAAGCCACCTTCCTTGGCAACTAGAGATATAAACTTGGGTTTATCACCTGTCACGTGATGTGAACAACCACTGTCGATGATCCATTTATTTCGCGGAACATGGACCTTCAAACAGACCTGCAAGAATTGCTTTATCTCTTAGGTACCCACTTAACCTTGGGTCCTGGTTGGTTAGTATCACAAATCTTATATAAATGTCTATATGATTTCTTAATCCACATCTGAACAATATTAACAGAAGTATTAGCAGATTTATATCGAGTAGACGATTTATAAGATGAGTTACAGGAGTGGCCCTTGATACCACATAATCTAGATTTAGATGTAGGGTGGCCAGCTTTGCCACAATCTCGACATTTCTCATAAGGCATCTTATATCTCATAGGAGCTCGCTTATACCCTTCTTGAAATGCACGTTTCTTGATTGATTCACATCCTAAACCTCCTTTATCAAGATAAGATTTTTGTTCTCCAAGAAGAGCATTCAAAGTTCCTTCTCCATAGAAACATTTAGCTAAATCCTTTTCAAGCTGTTCAACCTTCTGCTTTAATTCAGGAACCAGGGGATCAGGACACTGTCTTCTTTAACGGTTTCTGGATCAACAGAGATTGACACTTTCTTCAAAGCTTCAAGACATGCATCTTTCTTCTCAATTTCATTTTTGAGATATTGATTTCTTCAGTAAGTTTTGAAACCCTTTCAAGCAAGGATTTGTTCTCAGCAACTAGGGCTTCTTCCTTCATGGGGTCATCCATTTCACTAAGAACTTCACTTAATGCTTGTTTTAAATAAGCATTCTTTTCTTTTAACTTCTTAACCTGGACCTGCAAATTCAACATGGATGAAGATACAGTTGAATTATACTTAATATTATGTACCTCATCATTGTCACTGGAGTTGTCCTCTAGTCCAGCAAAACAAAGTTGAGCAACTTCATCGTCTGAATCGATCTCCACGTCAGACTCATCATCACTCCAAGTAATTAATGTCTTCATTTTGTTCTTCAGCTTGTAGCAGTCCTTTTTGAAGTGCCCTTTCTTCCCACACTCAAAACAAGTGTCCTTGCTTTGATTCATTTTAACCTCCTTGCTCGGATTAGATTTGAAGTCTTTCTTTGGAAACTGTGACTTCATAGGTCGTTTGGAGGCATTCCGTTTGGCAAGAAATTTATGAAACTTCTTTGATAGAAGAGCAATCTCTTCATCAGAATCATCAGGAGACTCGTCTGCATCTGCATTAAGTGCAAGAGTTTTCTTACGAGGAGCTTCATCTTCTTCATCATATCTGCGTAGCTGATTTTCGAATTCTTCCAATTCATTGAACAGTGTTAGAGTATCCATAGTCGAAAGTAGTGTTGAATCCTGCAAAATGGTAACCTTTGGAGCAAACTTCTTTGGCATTGCTCTGAGGATTTTCCTATTGATCTCAGATTGAGGAATGATCCTTTCCAGAAGTGAGATAGAGTTCATCAATGTCAGAAACCTCCCTTGAGCATCTCGCACGCTTTCATCCCTTTCCAACCTGAAACCTTCATAGTCACTCATGAGCATACTTAATTTTACTTCACGTACCTTAGACGTGCCTTCGTGGCTGACTTTGATCGTATCCCAGATCTGCTTGGCAGTAGTACATGCTGATACTTTTCTTAATTCTGTAGCTACCATGCCATTTAGAAGTGAGTTCATAGCTTTAGCATTGGAGTTCATTGCATTCACTTCTTCAGGAGAAAGATCCTTGAGAGATTTCGGCTTCCCTTCTTTCATGGGAATTGTAAAACCATTTTCTACAGCATCCCATTCGAATGCATCACGCTGGAGAAAGATCTTCATCCAAAACTTCCAGTCATTATAGTTTTCAGCACCATGAAGCAGTGGTGGATAATTGTTTGAATACCTATCTGGTTGAGCCATGGATCGCTAGCAAAATAAACACTAAAAAGAGAATTAAATGCACCTGCTCTGATACCAAATGAAATTCGATGGCTCGATAGATAAAATAATATTCTAACTGTCAAGGCAAATGGGACAGTCTCTTATGCAAATGGGGCAGTCTCTTTACAAATGAGACAATGAATGGGACAGTCTCAATTAACTGCAGAATATAAATAACAGTAATGAAAATGCTGAATGCTGAAAACTGGAAAGTAAAAACACCAGAAGTTTTCACTTGATTCGGCCCCTACACCTAGTCTATGGCCTACATCCAAATCCCTATGCCAACTTGCATAGAGAATGTATTATATCAACTTTAATAAAGAACTTACAGTCTTTCCTTGATTACAAATATAGCACCTGAAAGAAACCCTTTCCCAAGCTACCTTGCTACCTAGCCCACTTTTATTCCTTAGCTTTCTAGCTACCTTGCTATACTTTGAAATCAAGCTTGCCACAACCCAGCACAAAGTTGATATGAATACACGCAGTAGATAACAATGAAATATTACAACTCAAACTAGGTCTTCTTGTTTGACTGGATATTCAATAGATATAAAACAAGAATGGTGTTTCAGATTATAAAGATAGAACATGGAATCATTATGTGTAAGTTGAAAACATGAGATGTGTCTTCTTCTTAAATAGAATATTCAAGAGAATGGAATAAGAAGAGTTTTTCAGATAATAAAGATAGAACGTGGAATAAGCACTCTTGTTGAATCTGAAAAACAAGATGTGTATTTATACTCACAAATCTAACGGGTTTGATTTTCAAAACAAAGAAGAGATAAGATTGGATAATCTATTTGTTTGAAAATATTTGAATAAGTCTTTGTAAAACAACCCGTTAATTGGTTGTAAAAATAAATCTTAGAAAGAATAAGATTAGAATAGTTCAAATAGGTTTATCAAGATAGAGTTTGTTTTGGAGATAAACTTGTTTACCCAGTCAAATAGAATTACACCAAACCCTATCACTTACAATAACTAAATCCCATAATCTGCATTCTCTACGTACATCTTGAATTAGGTTATCATCAGAAATCTGCAAATCAACACTATGCACTTATGTTCTGAAGAATTTGAAGACTCTCGACATCGGTGCTCTTTTAGGCAGTAACTATTATTCTTTAAGAAACTATCTGATTAACAGAAAATCGTGTTCTAAAATGTATTGTTAGAGTAATTAATGTCGGTTCACAAAAGTATTTAATTAGGATTAGTATATTTTAGCTGCTTGACTTCATTTACCAAATTGTTATTTCCTCGACGCCTTATCCAAAAATGTTGTAGATGACAGAGTCGTGTGTGTGCAGCAAATGGTTATTAAGTTCAAGTATAACATTACGAAGTTATATGAATGTGATAAGAATTTTATAAGTGAAGGCTTCTGAAACTAAAGAATGTCCCATATAAAAAGATTAAGAAGCTACAACTGAGACATAATTTACAGATGAATATAACAAAGAAGATTTTTCACTATTAGCAAAGAAAAGTAAAATACGGGTGCAAAATAATCCACCCTCGCAATTCTGTGCAAAAATTAAGGCCAATATCTTATTTAATACAGCATTCAATCTCCACATGAATCGGCTATCGATACATCGAATTATCGGCATATTATGTGGTGAGAACATACAAAACAATAAGTACAAGTGTAATCTAATAACCATTGAAATCTCCTACTGCAGTTCAAAAAAGAAAGCATGACAGAGTTTTGTTCTGATAGAAATACGAGGAAAGACCCAGCAATGGCGAATAAAAGAAGTGATCACTCCTTAAAATAAATATAGAGGTGTACATTATATGCTGCGTGCATGTTTACAAGTTACAATTACAACCCAACAGTATTGCAGAGTAAGATGCATTAGCGCGGTCCACATTTTGAGGACTCTATAAGCTAGACAGATGCATACATCCTAAAGCTTCGTAACTAGGAAAACCGATTTAACCTTACCCTTGAAAGACCTAACAGAACTGTAGAATCAATCACCAACACAGTGGTCATCCTAAATCCTGCATAAGCACCACAGTCCAGCCTTTTGCATGTACGTAATATTGTTCTCCGTCCAAACTGCGGGCTAAAGTTCTATGCCCAATGCTTTATCACGAACTCAAAGAATTTCAGTTAAAAGTATAGCAGGATCGCCATTACCAGTACTACGAAAGCAAAGAGAAGTTGAGCGATCTATTAAAAACAAATAAATTTTAACAAATCTCAGATCTTCATCATAATTGCCTCAACCAGGCGACATCAAACAAAGGATCGCTTTTCGAACAAAATAGTCACCGGTTGGTACTAAAGATGCACAAAAGGTCCACCGGGCCGGGTTTTGACCGGACCTTAAAAAGTCCGGACTTTGACCGGGCCGGACTTTTCGGGCTTTGAATTTGACCGGACCGGGCCGGGTTTTCTGAAAATGTCAAAGCCTGTTTGGGCCCTCGAGACGGGCCTAGCTGAGCTTTTTTTTTCAGGCCGGATCGGATCGGGTCGGGCTTTTTTCTAATTTAAATCGGATCAAGTTCTATTAGAGATTCCGAAAACTACATATGTTAGCAACTAGATTATCGTAAAAATGTATTAGTTTACATGGATTATTTTATGAAAACATTTCTTCGTTGAAAAATTTAAGTTCGGCAAAAAATAAACATGTTTATAGAATAATATATTTTATCATTGTTATCCAAATATATATAGTGCATTTACTATATCTTCTTTCATTATTTATGAAATGAAGTATATAAATAATATTATTAATCACAAATATATAAACATGTGTTTGAAGTATTATTTATATTTATGGTAAATGTGAATTCATAAATATATAAGAAAATATATTAGAATAATCAGATTTTAATCGGGCTTTTTCGGGTTTTTAATTGGGCTGGGCCGGGCCGAAGCCCGGGCTTTTAACCGGGCCGGGCCGGGCTTTTAACCGGACCGGGCCGGGCCGGGCTTTGCATAAAAATATAGGGCCCGTCGAGATCCTAAGCCCGGGCCAGGATCGGGTTTTGACCGGACTGAGCTTGATCGGGTTTTGATCGGATCAGGTCGGGTCAGATTTTCTGGTCCAGGCTTTTTATGCATCTCTGATTGGTACCGGTTGATAATTTAGGAATTTGGTGGACAATCGAATAATGAATTTAAGTGAAGTACAGTGACCGGTGAATGGTTGTGTTAAAAAACTCGAGCGTGTTGCATTAATATTTTCGAGTAATTTGCAGAGTGTGTACGTGAAGTTATCGTGCACTTTTGTAACTCGAGTCCAATATTTAGCCAATTATATACTTTCTCTGTCCCGATCATTATTTTACACTTTTCTTTTTGAGATGTTTCATATAATTTTTTAGATTTTAAAACTTAGCATTAACAAAAATAGTAAATGGGTCCCACCGCTTTCCCACTTTTTTCTCTTTTCATACTACTTTTACTCCACTATCTCCTTTTTATATATTAAAAATCAATAGGTCACACTACTTCACTCACTTTTCTTTCTCTTTTTTACTATTTTATACATATTTCTTAAACTCCGTACTAAAAAAGAATATAAACAATTGGCCGGGAGAGAGGGAGTATTATAGTTCTCATACTTTTGCGAAATGCATATTTCCGTTAAGTTTAAATAAAGAAATCAAGGCAAGCATGTCATTTTCTCCTGCGGTGCTTGTTAGCGCGTGTATGTGCATGTTTGTCACTTGTCACCTCCTAGAGATGAACTTTTATTTTTATAAACCTTTAAACATGATTAAAAAGGTAATTTATTTGGAAATAAAGAAATAAAATTATAAACAATAAAATGATAAAATTTAAGAACATCTTCAATAGTATTAATTAAAATAATTGGCTAAAATAATATAAAAAAATGATTATATAAAATTTGTTGAACCTGTAAGGTTATGTGCTCCAATGATAATTGACTTTAATACTAAATTTATGTTTACAGTTTTGTTATAGTTCTTGATAGTTTCCATAAATTTAGTCAATATAAACAGGTTGAGTTTTGGATGGTTGGAATTCTCAAAATTATACAAATTATATATAAATTGTGCCATGTAGGATATTTTTTATAAGAGATTCTCCCATTTGGATATGCTCTACACTCGTGAGTAGATACTGGTTGGAATTCTCAAAATTATACAAATTATATATAAATTGTGCCATGTAGGATATTTTTTATAAGAGATTCTCCCATTTGGATATGCTCTACACTCGTTAGTAGATGCTGATATATATATATATATGTGTGTGTGTGTGTGTGTGTGTGTGTGTTAGGTAATGAATACAATACAGAGAGGGTTGAATGTGTTTTGGTTAATTTTTAACCTTTTTGAACTGTTATGGATGATGAACAAAGTAATCTAATTTGTAGAGATAATATGCTTTATCAGGAATAATAAAACATGCACAATAACACCCTATCTTTCAAAACTCACTTAATTTTATATTAAAATCAAGTATGTCTTGCTACAAATTTCTGGGTTCTTTGTTGATAATTAAGAACTTAGCTTTTCTCTTGAAAGTTACAAGATTTTCTAGATCTATTTTGTTACAACTGAAACAAAGCATCCAGTATTTACTTTATAGAACAGTAAACACATATTTTACACAACATGTAATAGCATGTACTAAAACCTACTTTAAGTTAACTAAAACTTTCTATTTTTGGCTAGTGTATCTTTGCAAATCGTGCATGTCTGACTTTACTTTGTCAGTTAATCTTGGCCTTTGATCTTGTACTCTTCAAGCTGCTTTTGGAGACTTTTCAAATCAGTGATTGATTTGTCTGTTGATTGATAATCTTGGATATTTAACTGGTCTGCATTCTGTACTTGAGTTTTACATCGAGATCTCCAGTTTGTTATATAGAGAACTCAATATCTCGATAAGTATAATGGCTTATCGAGATCTCTTATTACTCTATAGTTGTTGTGACTTATCGAAGTCTCTGAGTTCTCGAAAGAGAAATTAACTTGTCGAGATATCTGGGTTCTCGAGTATGATCTTGACTTATCGAGATCTCAGAGTTCTCGAATGAACTTGGCTTATCGAGGTCTCCATGTCTTTGCATGTAGAAATGACTTGTCGATATCTCTAATCTTCATATTTTCATTTTTGGCTTATCGATATCTCTAAGTTCTCTATTGCATAAATGACTTGTAGATATCTTCAATCTTCATATCTTCATTTTGGGTTGTCGATATCTCTGAAACTTCTCTATAATCTGTTTCTAAACTTCTCGATATGTCATTCTGGAGTTCTCGAATGACTTCTCTATAAGATTTAATCTGTGACTTGTAGATTTCTTGACTTAGAATATTTTTCCCAAAATAGATTTATTCAACTCCAAGCTTTTTCACATTGTCTCTGAGACATGATCTTCATGATCTTCTTCCAGAGCTTATTCTTAGGCTTGAAACTATTTAAAGAAAAATACTCCAGTCTAATCTATTTACTCTTTTACTGACTTAATTGATAAAGTGATACAATACAAAATGCAAACTTAGATTATCATACAACTTACTTAGTCTTGTTATAGTACAGGCATGTCTTGCACAATAATCTCCCCCAATTTGTGAGAAGATTGCTTATCACAAATTCATGCCTAGTAACAAGATTAACCCCAAGCTAAAATGAACAATTAAACTGTATATAAAAATTGATAGAAATACAACATTTATATAGTAGGTGATTTCTTGAGTTTGACAGATACATACATCAGAAAAATGTCTCATCTCATGTTTCTTCTCTAATGAGGTCATTTAAGTTTACAAGTATTTCCAGTTCATCTATGATTGGTGTTCCTCTTAAAGCTTCCACAAGTTTGAGTTTGTCATGTAATGAATAACCACTCAAAAAATGAATCCTAAACCTTGAGAATCTGCCAGCTTTGACATTCCGAAATTGTCCATCATTAGTAACTCTTCTCATCCTTTTTTTCTTGAGATCTTTATATCTTTGAATGGACATTTCTATCTTCTCATCATACTTTCTCTTCCTCTCTTCACTCTCAGCCTTGTTTCTTGCTCTTCTTTCTTCCCTTTCTACCAACCATTCAGCCAAAACAGACCTCCATGCCTTAGTTGCAGTATCCTTATCCTTCAGTAAGTTTATCACTCTTTTGATCTCTGTGAGTGAAAAAGTGTCCATTAAGTTGCTGCCAAGAAATGTGAAGGATCCATCCTAATAGTATATTCTTACTTCCCTTAGTGTTACAACCTAAACTCTGACCATTTCTTTAGCTAATTGTTAAAAGCAGTCTTCATCTGAGATGCACCAGTTTAGAGGTAGAAAATCATTTTGATAAAATAATTCTAGATGGCCCTCTCAGTAACTTGCATTATCTTTGGTTTTCTCCCAACAAGCTTGTAGTGAATTTTGGTTGATGGCTTAACAGAAGGTAGGTTTGAGATTTTCTTGAGAAATGTTTGACTTTAGGTGATTGGTATTTTTAGAAAGGTATTGGCAGTTTGTTTATACAAGTATTTAGGCTTTGAGGTTTGAGGTGGTTTGGCAATCGAGTTTGTTGGCTTAAAGGGTTGAGCTTGGTTAATTTGGATTTGTAGGGATTGTTTTTATGGTTCTGAGCCATCTTGGATTTTCTTCCATCTCATTTCTTCTCCTCTTTTCTTGTCATCACCTTTCTTCTCATCTTGCTTCCTGTCATTACTGCTAGTTGCTCTTGAAGATTGACTTGGATTTGAACCAGAAGGATTTTGCTCATCATGCTTCTACTCATCATCATCATTGTCATCTTTTAAATTGAATTGCAGATTTGGCAACATGGTATCAGCATTCAGTTGATACCTGTCCAGGATCCTTATCATCTCCTCATCATCAGCCTTCTTGTTCCTATTGTACTTTAGATCAGTCTAAAGAGTCGTGATCAACCTTATGTTTGATTTGACACAGTTTTTGGGAACTATTAGATGTTTGCATTGTTTGGTTCTTGAATAGATGTAGACCACGCCTTTATTTGGATATAGATAGGCTTCAGAAAAAGCTTATATTTATGTATTTTTGAGCTCATGAAGCAATTGGGTATCCTCTGTGATGACTACATGTACCTTGTCAATCACTACATCCAGCTCAGATGCTCTTAGTGTTCTGAGATTTGAAAGAGACACCTAAAGACATCTGTCCACACCACCATCATTAATATTACAACAATCCTTTTCTGCAAATAGTTTTCAACTTTCACAACCACTGCCCTAATGGAGTTGATGTTCTTGGCCAATGCTCTTTTGTAGGTGATGTAGTTGTTTTGAAGAGACATCCTCGGGACTGCAAGAAGTTCGCCGAATTCTTGATCTTGATTTGGTCCTTCTGTAGCCTTTAGAAGTTTTTCCTTTCTAACATTATTAGAGATTTGAGCTTTTGAAGAGCTTGGAGTAGTCTGAGTGATTGAAGTCAATTTGCTAGGCTCCTTTAATTTACCAGCATCCTTGGATTGTTGAATCCTAGCTTCTATCTCCCCCTTAGTCTTGGGAACAAGCTTAAGTAGGGGAGTTGGTAATTCTTGCCTCACAGTCTCAAGAAGTGCAGGCAATGGAATGTTGAGCTTGCCCATTATGGCTCCCAAAGCCACAGAATTTTGCATTTGTAAATGCTTGTGGGAGTCCACCAAGGTCTGTATGTCTGCCAGTTGGCTCTACACTAGAGTAGTGAGAGCTTGCACTTGAGTTGTGAGTTTGTCATTGGAGGACTGCAAAGTTAAAACTCGGCCTTGAAGAGCTTGTATTTGGAGATTTGTAAATGTAGAAGTAGGTGGTTGAGAGCTTGAAGCTACTGAGGATCCAAAAGTTGCTTCCACAGCTTATTTGATACCCTCCATGAGTAGTGCAGAAGGCTCATATATGCTTTGGTGAAGTTGGTTCAACTTGAGTTTTGTATCATTTGAGCTTGTTATTTGTTGTTGAACCACCTCATGCAGAGCAATGAGAGATTGTCTGAGATTTTTGACATCTTTTTCCACAGAAGTCAGATCAAATCTTGCCATTTGATCAGCAAAATGTTGAAATTTAGAAGTGATCTTGACTTGAGAAGGTATGATCTCATTCATCTTTTATCTCACCATCTTCCTTACTTTGTCTTCATGACCAACCAACTTTAGTTCTAGAGCTTTACCAAATAGGTGAAAAGCCTTGAGTTGAGCTTTGTAAACTTCAGTGATTGTATCATAGACATCTTGTGGAGTCAGGGCCTTGGTATTACTCCCTAGAATGGTTACATATTCATCTCTAAACCTAGCCAAGACCTGATCCATCTCCAAAGCAAAATCCTTAGACAACCAAGCATCTACATTTCCATCTTGCTCAGCTTCATTAACACTCTTCTACTTCTAATTTTCAACTTCTTCATTGTATGTTAGCAGAATGGCTTGATAATCTTGGTTGCTCATATCTGAAATAAGCATATGCAGTGAAATGTTGGCTAGTCCAGAAATCTGCTCAACAGGAAGATCATCTACTGTTGTAGGTTGAGTTTCAGTGGTTTGTAGCCATTGTGAGATGAGGTGTGGTTGAGAAGAGGAAGGTTGATTAGTTGGGTGAGAAGGTGATAGAGTAACAGAACCACCTATGACAGAAGTCACGGTTTGACTCATAGTTGGCACTGTGGTTATGACAGTGTGTTGTTCTCCACTTGTGGTGGGAACCTCCAGTTGAATTGGAGGGTATTTGTGACGCCCTCCAAACCCGGGGTCTAGATTTGGGGGTCACTCGCCAATAAACCAAAATAAAATAATCACAGCGGAATAATATAATAAATACGACCCCTTTACCTACACTGGATGTAATATCCGGGATATATCGTGTAATTATTTTTGCTAATAAATAATTAGTATGTGTGTTCAGTATCTATTCTGTGAGCTAATTGTTAAGTGTTATCTGTACTTGGATATTCAAAAATAATACTAATTGAGTATTTTAATTTTTATATGTCCAAAATAAAATATAGATAATTGTCATATCTTCCTAATTATTTTTATGTTGGTTTATGGATTTATAAGAATCATATGCAATTTCTAAAATCTTTTTCCGGGTAATTAAAATCTATTTTTATAAAAACGCGAACCAACCGACGTCAACCGTTGTTACGTTTTTGGAACCCGAAACTCTTTTGAGAACTCCTTCCTAACCTAATTGCAATATTCCGAGCATTTTCCATGTTTCGACTTTTTCGATCCGGCGTACGGTTTGTCCTGCGCGGGTCCCGGCGCAACATTTTTGATACAATATTCGTTTCGGTAAATCAATAAAACCCGTATTTTCGATAAACGGGAGCTTTTTATTAAACTATCCCAATTATCACCTCGTAGTACGTGTAACCAGGCGCTGAGACCAAGACCGCAGTACAAATTGTACTGATTTGGATAATTATCCCGAAAACCGATACCGTTTGGATCAGTTTTTATAAATAAACGTACCGTTTTATATCCGGAATGATCCAACGGGATACTAATTCTCCGTAAATATAAATAGCCTTTTACCGTATTTTATTTCGTATCAAAAATCATTTGCAGATAGTTAATTATATAATTTTCAGAGAAAAGCCCTAATTTTTTAAAACTGTTCTAAGAATCAAACAGCAAAACGAAGGCGTTACCGATCTCTGTTTTCAAAGCTTGAGTAACCAAAACGAAGGATTTGAAGTGTTCTATCAGATTCTGAGCTTTGTTTCACTGCAGAAATCAAGGTTATTTTTCTAAAAATTTATTTATTTTCGAATTTATTTTATTAAAAATATGAATTTTTGTTCGGATGATTGTTTGTATGATTTGATGATTGCATATTGTAGAGCTTGTTTTCCTGATGATTTTCATATGTTATACGTCTGATTTGGAGTTCAATAACATGTTCAAATTTGAGTTTGATTTTCGAATTTCAAAATTAGGGTTTATAACCCGTATGAATGTTCTTAATTGAAATTTGGGGGTTTCTTATTCTGTGATAGATTGATGTTGTGTTATAGTGGGTTGTGTTCCCTGTAAAATTTGCAATCCAGTCGTATAAATTTCATGAATCAACGAGGTCTGTAGAGAAGGGAGTTGTGTTTTGAATATTTCCGAAGTTTGCCGGAAACTGGCAAACTTCACGGCCAAATTCCGGCCAACTCAGGGATTGTTAGATCGATTTGATTGCATGGTTATGTTCCTGGTAATCCGTAGATGTGATCTGGAGCTTGTGGCAAGGTGAGGAGGCCGGAATCGTGTTCTCCGGCCACCCCTGTGTTTTCCGGCGACTGGACTGCAAAATTGCAGTTTAGTCCCTGTAGTTTTGTAGATGATGAAGTTTAGTCCCTGAAGTTTCCAGACTTTGCAAAAATTGGATTCCTGTTTTAAAAATGTTTAAAAATCATATTTCCTATTTATTTTTATTATAAAAATCCGTTTTTAATTTCTGAAAATTCTAAAAATTATTATTTTAATTCCGAAAATTATTTTTAATTCACAAATAAATCTGAATTAATTAGTTAATTAATTTCAGTTAATTTTTAATTGATTAATTAGTCAATTAATTCAAAAATTAATTGATTAATTGATTTAATTAATTATTAATTGATTTTTAATTAATTATTTAATTAGATTTAATTATTTAAAAATGATTTAAAAATTTCGAAAAATAGTTTCGAGCTTTAAAATATTATTCTAAATTATTTTCAAGGCTCGATAATTATTCTAAAATTGTTTCGGAGCCAGAATTGGCCAACCGAACCCTGTTTATTATTCCGAAATTGATCCAACGACCCGTTTTAATTCCGAAAAATGTTTTAAAAATCATTTTAAATACTAGAAAGCCTATTTATGACCCGAAATGTCTTTATAAATGATATGTCATTGATTACGTGATGTATTATGTGTGACTTGTTGATTGACTGTCGGTTTATATATTCGATGATTACTGTTTATGGCATAACTTTCAATCCGTTAATCGGATTTGGGTGAAACGAAGGGTAGATAGAAGTATGTGTTGAACAGAATCATATGAGTGGAATATTGATAGATACTTATGATGCCTAGCAGAGTAAGCAAGGCGTAAGAAAGAGAAGCAGGTGATCAGAAAATAGAATTGACATGTAGAAAATACAGCAAATGAGCAGAGATTAGAAGCAAGGCATAGGAGAAACAGATGAATGATGGTTGAATAGAGTCGTAGACACGTACAAGTGAGGTTGGAATCAATTATGATAAGGCAAGTACTTCTAAACCTTTCTCGAGATTTATTGCAAATATTTCTAAATTCTCTTGTGACCTATTGTTAATATTCAAAATAGCTCTCTTTTATATTGGAAATACTTTGAATCCTCCAGCCTTGAACCTGAGCCACATCATTTGATCTTTGAGCCGTAAGCCTTATTCTTTGTGAACCATTTCTTGTGGATTTACCAAATATTAAACCACACAAATACGATACTACTCCACAAATATATATCCATCATATACCAAACACTGGAACAAAATTGTTTATATATACAAAAACTTTTATACTTAACCATACCTTGTGATATCAAAGCACTAAAACTTCTTTTATGTATTTTGACATACCCTTTTTGGTAACTATGAACTTTTACCATGCTCTTTTACAAATGTTTTATGGTTATTGATTATGATCTGGTTTTATTGAACTCTATTATTTATCATATTGAAATGCTTTAGAATTGGATAGTTTTCTTTGTATGGACCAGATTCGTGGTCAGACCATATCGATGGTCAAGTTAGGCCAATGTGTGCCTTGGATCCAGTAGTTAGAGCAGTGCTGCGTGCTTTGCTCGGGGTTAGTGTGTGACTGATCAGCAGCCTAACCTTGGTTTAAAAACTTAAAATGAATAATCCAATTCTATTGATTGTTTAACAAGAAACTTGATTCCTTTGAATCATCTCATTTATTATTGTCTAACCTCAGTTATTGATAATATGACTTGCTGAGCTAGTTAGCTCACTCTTGCGAATCTTTTTATATATTCTACAGTTAAGAAGGATACGGTTGATAGCAAGGTTTCCCAGTTCAATGTTCGAGCTAGGATTCCAGATTATGATTGATCGAGCTAGCAGGAGCTTATGGCAGTAGTGAGATAACAAGATTGTAATAATGATTTTATTATCAATTGTAAGTTAAATTAGTTGGGATTTGGTACGATGTAATAATTAAGGTTGTGGCTTGTTTTCATACTTTAACCTGTTGCGATCCGTAGTTTTGTGAAGCAGGGTCATTATAAATAATATTTCTTATACAGGTTGATATATTGTGTTTGTGTTGCGGACCCCAAACTTCTGACCCGGGTTTGGAGGGCGCCACACTGGATCGATCACAGGTTATAGTATGGAACAGGCACTAATACAAATCAAATGTTAATACAAACCATAGTCTAATTAGTTTTACAACTTATTCAAATTTTATTACAAACCTCTTGACTAATTAAGCGTCCCAAACTGTCTACCTGGAAACACACCAACTATTTACAAGCACATAACCTCTGGTCAGACCTGGAACTTAAGCTTGCCCTGGCCTAGCTGAAAGAATCAAGATAAGAAACAAGTATGAGCGAAAGAAATGCTCAGCAAGTAGTAAATCGCTTATGATTTGGAATAACAACAGTATATCTGATGAACAAAACCAACTACAATAACTGAACAGTATCAAAACTGATATAAATTTGATAATAAACAACATTTGCAATATATTATGTTTTGGGATCGGAATCCTCGAACGACGGTGTGTTGCCGCCGGTGATCAGCCGCAGAGCAACACCGGTATGCCGAAGCATATCCAACTAAACAAAAGGTACCCAAGACACATATTGGCCTAGCAAGGTGTTATATCCTGTATAACACATAGCTCACACTGGACCGCCGCCATGGCCTCTTACGCAACCATCCATCCCATAAAAAAACAATTTTCCGTCAAAGGAGTCGAATCAAATGACATCCTTAACCACATAACTCCCCATTTCTCATGGTCCGGAGTTTTATCAACAACCAATGGCGAAATAACCAGAACAATTAGTTATTCGCTAATCTCAATTCAAAACTTCACTGTATAGAGTAATTCATAGCGAAACATAAAACGTTTAACTATTCTGAACTTAGAATAGTATGGATATTGAAAGAATAAAGTCCAGAGTTAATATCAATTGAATGATAAATAAAGATATAGGTACTTGCATAATATGATTAGAAATGAACGTCACTTGAACGATAAGTGAAGTTAGGGGTACTTGCCTGGTATGCTCAATAACCTCTTACTTTAACTCTGCTTCTAACTGCTGGCTACTATCTTCGTCTAACACTTGACTGCACTCCTTGCTACTCGATTCTATAAACAAAAGGACTATCTTAAGTGACAGAACTAAACTCAATCGACGTAACTATACGTCTTGACATCTACCCGATCGTATATAACTAAGCATGGCATTTTAAACTGTAAATAAATAACATACATATCATGTAACACATAATCCTAGCATCTGTATAACACGTAATTATATATTTCATATAACACATAAGTTAGATCATTACAAGATACGTCTCAGTGCGTTCAGAATGAAAATTAGGTCAATATTAGCATTTACCGATCAAATATCGACTCAAACTGATACACAAATCAAATGACATTGCAATACAAAAGAAATTAGGTCTCAAAAGTATTTTTATTGGAAGCGTAATATTTTTCTGAGTCTGTACGCGTTCGTTTCGTATTAAACGGATGAACGGTTTAATTATTATGAATAAAATAAGAAATAAATAGATTTAAATCAATTAATAATAATATTAATTGATTTTTGAATACCAAAATATAATTTTTAAAAGCCTAAAAATAATTTTTAGAAATTATTTGAATTAATTATAAATAATTTACATTTATTTAACTATTTATAAATAAAATTAATTGATTAAACGATTTTTAATCAATTAATTGAATTCATAAACAATTAACTAAAATAAATTATAAATAATTAAGTCAAATTAGATTTTTGAAAATAATAAAAGAAAGTAATTTTAAGAATTTAAAATAATACCTAAATGATTTTTGTAATTAAAAGAAATGATTTTTAAAAATGAAATTGAATTTTGAATTAAAAATAAAAGAAAAATCTGGGAAACAGTTTAGGGAAAAGGGGTTAGGGTTACAGGGAATGAAATCCGGGTTTTAAAAATAATCCAACGGGTCGGGTGGCGGGTCGTTAAGAACAGCCGCCGGAAACCCGCCCTTTTCTGGGAATTTCCCAGAATCCGGTCGAACTCCGGCCGGCGTTCAAACCTCCGGACACTCCTGCTTCAACCCCAAAATCACACCATTCCAGCGGGGTTTTGACCCGTTTTCGATCTAAATCGTCACCCCAAACTATTCCTGACATCAACAATCACAAACAATGAACAGAGCTCCGATTCCGGCGAGAATCGAGCTTTATCCGGCGACTTCATCGGAAAAGTCGAAACCACACAATTCTAAACGAAATCTAACTTTCTATATACGGAAATAAAGTTGGTAATCCCAGGAACTCAGTCGTATATTCACAATCATCAACACATCATCAATAAGAACAGAAAATTCAACCAAAACTTCGACTTATTAAATTGAATTCGTACTACCAATTCTAGCAATCATTTGATACGTTTTTATATACGATTAAATTCAGAATCATCCCAGGAATCTAATTCAATCAACAAAATTAATCGACAATCAACAGATAATAAAAACCTAAATCGAACAGAAACGAAGAACTTCGTTTTCTCAAGATAACGAACCTTAGTTCGAGATATTTGTATCAAAACAACGGTCGTGGTTCTGGCTTTGATTTGGGCTCAAAATCGCTGCAAACCGATTCCTCCAGGGGATCAATCGATCGAATAGCTCAAGAACAAACCCTAATTCCCAATTTTATACTTTCTGATTTTTATTCTATTTTTAATAATTTCTGAAAATAAAATAAAATAAAATAAATATGTTATTTATATATATATACATAAATTAATACCCCCAAATAAATTGAGGGTGTTTTTATCCCCTAATTATAATAATTAGGGCCTCAAAATAATAATTCGGGGAATAATTTTAAAAACGATAAAATACAAAATTAATGTCAAAATTTCCCAAAAATTGCGAATAATTGTAAAATACAAAAATAAAGGGTATTTGAAATATGAATAATTTTATAAAAATAAAAATATAGATTTTGTGGGGTTTGACGTCCCGGTGGGGTCCCGGTTCGTTGATTTTTGAAAAACGGAAACGATCCCTAAATTACCAGAAAATCCCGAAAACACGTAAAATACATTCAAACGCACATAAAATCAAATAAAACAGGTATCTTAATAAAGACACTAATAATTACGCGTCCCGTTTGCAGATAAGTTCATATAATTGCAATTTAAACATATTTTTAATCAATCGAAAAAAATTTCTGGCCCGCACAGAAACACACATAACAGTTATAACATCTCATATCATAGCAACAATTACTTTAAATTTATAAAACACACAATATTTATTTATTTAACATATAATATTCACATAATTTTCCCGGATATTACAGTATTTGGCTGGGTTACTGTCATGTGTACCATCCTCAAACCCTTGTGCTTCTTGCAAAGCACTATCACATGAATGTGATGTTCTTGCATCTCCCATAGCAGGGTCATTGGCAATTGTACTCCTAGCTTCAATTGTTAGTGCAATTTCAGCTAGGGTTGTGAGGGGGGATTTTCCTGTGACATGAACCTCCAATTGAATTTGAGAGGATTTAGATAGCTCCCCCTCAGGAGTACTACCCTCAAACCTTACCGCATGTGAAGGCTGATTTGCACATGAAATGAAGGTGCATCTGTAACCACCATGGGGTCTTCAGTAAAAACTGATGAATCCCCCATATTTGTGATGGTGTCATCAAGGTCTACTCCATCCAGTAGCCTCTCACCATCTAAATTTAGTATCTGGGTGGTGGGCAAGGTTTTTTGAACCAAGTCACTTGAGTGGAGTTGCACTTGAGGATTAGATTCAAGTTATGTGTAAGAAGAAGAAATTTTAGAGATAAGAATTTGTTGATCAGATGTGAGTGTTGGCAGCTCCCCCTGAATAGATGAGGGAGCTTCACGGGATGTGCTCTCCTTGTGTGTGCCATCCTTATTTCTCCTTCCATACACTTGAATTTGTTCAAGTGATGGTTGTGCAGACTCAGTACAAGGTGCATTTGGGCTAATGTTCTTTTTAATAGAGACACCCTGTTGAGAGGATGTTCCTAGAGTCCGTTTAAGTCCATGTGTTACAACTACATCCTGTTGGGAGGATGCAGAGGTGGCTTGAGTGGTCAGTTATAAGTTTTTAGCCTTCTTTGGTTTTCTGACCAAGGTTGATTAACTCGAGCATTGTATGACCTAGCAGCTCTCAAGAACATCAGTATTTCTTGAGAGAATTTGTAACAGTTTTTATCAGAAATATAAAGAACTGTTATATTTTTATACTTGTTCGAAACATTTATACAATTGTATCCAACCCCCTTAAACGATTGTATTACTACTGGGCAACAATTAGTATCAGAGCGAACTGATAAATTTACAATCAGAGGCGATCTAAACATGTCTCAGAACAAGTATGAAAGTATTAAAATCCCCTTTCTGAAAAAGGCTGAATATCCTACATGGACGGTGAAGATTCTCATGCACCTGGAGGCTACAGATCCAGACTACCTCGACGTAATCAATTATGGACCCTACATGCCAACAAAACTGGTGCCTGCAACTCCTACTGTTGCTGAACACTATGAGTTGAAGGAAAAGAGTGAGTGGACACCAGAAAAGAAAGTTGTTTTGTTGAAGGATGCAAAGGTGAGAAACATTTTGCATAACAGTCTTGATTCTGTGATGTCAAACAGGGTTATAGCCTACAAGACCGCCAAGGAGATCTGGGATACTCTTGAAACTCAATGTCAAGGAACCATGGCCATCAAGAAGAACAGAAGGGCTGTTCTAATTCAAGAATATGAACATTTTGAGGCCAAACCTGATGAAAGTCTCACCGACATCTATGACAGGTTTCTCACCCTGCTCAACAATCTATCATTGGTGGGAAAGGTGTATGATCGGGAAGATTCAAACACTAAGTTCCTGAGAGCCTTGAATGAGGAATGGGTAACTCAGACTTCAATCATACAACATCAGTATGATTTGGAAATAATCACCCTGGATGAAGTCTATGGCATGCTGAGAACTCATGATTTGGAAGTTCAGCAAAGGAAAGAGGAGAAAAACAACAAGGGAAAATCAGTTGCTTTGAAAGTGAATGCTAAAGCTTCAAAAGAAAAGTCTGTTGAAGCTGCAAGGAAAAAGAACAATCTGCCGGAATCAGATACTGATGATTCATCATCAAATCCTGATGATGATACTGATTCTGAAACTGATGAGAATGTGATAGATTCTGATGTCATGCAAATGGCTGCATTACTGGTTAAGGGCTTCAAGAGGATGTAATTTAGGAAGTCTCAGAAGAAAAGAAGCTTCAGGAAGAAGTTTACTGGAGGGGAAAGGAACTCATCTGGAAGAAGAGAAGGAAAGGACTCTAAAGCTGGAAAAGTCGACAGGTCGAAAATCAAGTGCTACAATTGTGATGAACCTGGTCACTTTACTATAGAGTGTAAAAAGACAAATCATTACAAAGGGAAGAACATAGCCTTGATTACATCAAGCAAGGATTGGATGGACTCCACTGATTCTGAAAATGAAGAAACATGATATGCACTGATGGCTAGCTTTGATGCTCCTGCTTCCTCTGATTCTAAGGTATCAACTTCTTTCTTCTCTTTTGATACTGAAGATATATCTGAACTGAAATCTATTCTTAAGTCTCTCCATGGAAATTTTAAAAATAAGATTCTAGAAAACAATAGACTGTTAACTGGAAATGAAATCTTAAAGTCTAGGAATGATTAGTTGGAGTCTGACTTAGTGAATCAGATTGAAATTCAGAAAGAATGTGAGAAAGCTAAACATACAGTAAAGTAACTAGAAGCTAAGTATAGTATGTTACAGAATGAATTAGAAAATGAGAGAAAACCCCATAAAGCCTGGACTGCTTCAGGCAAAAAGGTTCATGAGATGATCTCAAAGAAAAACTGGAAAGAATATCTTGGTTATATAGATGGAGTTAAGGATGTTGACACTAAAAACAAAATTACCCTTAAGGCTCCTGTTAAGTTTATCTCTTCAGAAGCTGATGAACCCAAATCTATCTTTGAAAAGGGTTCGACATCAACATCCCAAGAAAAGTCAGTAAGTGATATATCTCAAAGAAAGGAAAACAAGGAAACCATTAAGACTGTTAAGAAAGAAAAGAACATAGGACTTTTTTCTAAAAGAAAATTGAAAAAGAAATTATCTGAGGTTACTCACAAACCTCAAGTTAAAAGTCCTAAAAGAAAGCAAGGTATTTCTAAGGATTCTAATTATAAGTTTGTTCTCAATACTCCTAGAAAAAACTTGTTTTAACTGTGGTAATACTAATCATCTTGCTATTGATTACAGGAGGGGTAAGAAAATGAAAACTGTTATTCCTGAATCTGATGTTAAGGGTAGATCAGTATTTTATAAACCACAAAATCCTTCTTTTCATTGTGGTAGTAGTTGGTATTCAATTTACACTTGTAGTTCCTATCATAATTTGTATCACAACTATTATAAACCTTTGCCTAAATTCAATAAAACTGCTTATATACTCAATTCTTCTAGTTCTACTAAATCTACTTCTAATCGGGCAAATCCTGACAAGGAAAAAACTGTCAGAAGTGAGCCTGAATCACAAAGACTTAAGTTTTCCAAAAAGAAGGCCCAACAAATGTGGGTTCTTAAAAATCCTTCTAATAAATTACTCTTCTGACTGCAGGGTAACAAGAAAAATACTCTTGTCTTGGATAGTGGATGTTCAAGACACATGACTGGAAATATATCCCTGCTGTCATAATTTGAAAAGAAGGTTGGCCCAGATGTATCTTATGGAGATGGAAATATAGGAC
Organism: Apium graveolens; assembly: GCF_009905375.1. Taxonomy (NCBI): domain Eukaryota; kingdom Viridiplantae; phylum Streptophyta; class Magnoliopsida; order Apiales; family Apiaceae; genus Apium; species Apium graveolens. Next base: position 44,522,477 of record NC_133652.1, on the reverse strand, counting down.
ACACTCTAGGATATGGCAACTTGATAATTGGAAAGGTAGCAATAGAGAATGTAGCTCTGGTGGAAGGACTGAAGCATAATCTTCTAAGCATCAGTCAAATCACTGACAAAGGTTATCATGTGGTATTCTATGACTCTCACTGTGAAGTTGTTCACAATAAGTCAAATAAGATTGTCTTGATGGGATACAGATATGGAAATATGTATGAAGCAAGGCTACATGATAGTCTTGAGCAAGAAGCTACTTGCCTTATCTCAAAGGCATCAGTAGATGAGAGCTGGAATTGGCACAAGAAGCTCTCACATCTCAACTTCAATTCAATCAATGAACTTGCCAAGAAGGAGCTAGTAAGAGGATTACCAAATATGCTATACTCATTTGATGATCTTTGTGATGCTTGTCAAAAGTCTAAGCAAAGAAGAGTATCTCTCAAAAGTAAAACAGAATTCTCTATTACTGAGCCATATCATATGTTACACTTGGATCTCTTTGGACCAGTAAGCATAATGTTTATCAATAAGAAAAGGTACACACTTGTAATTGTTTATGATTTCACTAGATACACTTGGGTTTATTTTCTACACAGGAAGGATGAAACTCCAGAAATTCTTCTGGATCATATAAGGCAAATTGAGAATGGATCCACTCACAAAGTAAAAATACTGAGAAGTGATAATGGCACTGAGTTCAAGAACTCAAAAATAGAGGAAGTTTTCAAGTACAAAGGCATACAACAATAATTCTCAGCTCCTGGCACACCCCAATAAAATGGTGTTGTTGAGAGAAAGAACGGAACCCTGATTGAAGCTGGCAGCACTCTGCTGGAAGAAGCAAAACTACCCACTTACTTTTGGGCTGTAGCAGTAAACACATCCTGTTATACTCAGAATATCAAATGATAAACAGACATGGTGTTAAGCCTTATCAGATGCTGAAAGAAAAGAAGCCCAGTCTCAAACATCTTCATGTATTTGGATGTAAGTGCATTGTTCTGAAAACTCATACTGATCAGCTAGGAAAATTTGAATCAAAAGCTGATGAAGGAATCTTTGTTGGTTACTCACCATCAAGAGCATACAAGGTTTTCAATCTGAGAACAAATACTGTAGTTATCCCCATAAATGTATCTTTTAATGATAAGAAGATTCCTGGTTTTGAAGAAGACTCTCATGAAAGTCTAATCTTTGCAAATGAAAATGCACTGTTGGAATCTGGATCAAACTCTAATGAACTTTCAATTACTGATGATCCAAATCCTGATACTCCTTTAAATTCTGAAGATGATCATTGTACTAATGAAACTGCACATGTTGAGGGGGAGCAATATCAAGGTTCAAATGATAGTACTAACACTGAAGAATCAACTCAAGGTTCTTGTTATTCCCAATGAACTAACAATGAGATTTACAGAAGGGGGGTTGAATGTAAATCTCAAAACTTTTTTAAGTTTTGAGCAGTTTCTAGTCTATGTGTTTTGATGAGCAAGTGTGTGTGAATTGCTTTGAGCTAATACAGACAGATATATATTCAAACACAAATGTAAAGAACACAACAGACTTAAAAACTTTTCTAGTGGATTTGTTGTTCCACCAGAGATGTGTTATTTCAGAAAATCTGTGATTCAAAGAATTAAATCACAGCTGCTTCCTAGTACAAACTAGATGATTTTCTCTCTGGATTTTTCTAAACAGCTCTGGAAAATTCACTTCTAATTACTAGCTGCTACTTGGTTTATATATCACCAAGTTTACAATTGAAGACAAAACTGTAAAATACAATTAAAAGATTCTTCACATGTTTCTTCTTCATTTCTCTATCCAATGCAATTTAGGTTTAGCTGTGAATCTTTGAATACTTCCTTGTTTGTACCAGAATGGAAATGCTACATTTTCTTGATTCCTCCTAGAGGCTGCCACATTCCAGTTTGTCTCTGTCAACCCATGTGCCTCTGTCAGCTTATGAATTGTCACTATCAACTGCTATTTGAACTAAGCATCCGTTGAAGCTTTTATCCGTTGATGACTTTATCCGTTGAAACACTCATCCGTTGATGGATGTTATCCGTTGAAGCTTTATCCGTCGATGCATTAGCAGTTGAAGCATTATCCGTTGAAGCACTCATCCGTTGATGGATGTTATCCGTTAAAGCTTTAGAGACATCCATTGAAGCTTTGTTTCTCATCCGTTGAAGGCCTTTAATATCAGTTGATACAACTTCATTTATACAAAATTACAAGGCATGAAATAATTACAATTAACCCTCCTATTTGCATATCCACTAGTAGTCAACATGACTGATAATTTCCCTCAATATCTAAGAATTACAACTTAAATACAGAGAATGAAATGTGCTACAATACTAAACTTATTTCCAAGTAAAGCTACTCCTTCAATGGATAACCAAAATGGTCTTATCCGTTGAGGCTACAAACACTAGATTTCTACTTAAGTGTTTTGTTTAACTTATCATCAAACTAATGCACATATTCCTAACAGTTCTTCTCAATCTGGTCATTCAAAATCCAATGTTGATTCAATATCAGATGGATATGAGTCAAGTTCCAAAACTTCATCAGGAGATGACAACACTGATTTATGGGGAGCCTCAAATGCATTTGATGAGGCATATAATTCAGGGGGAGCATCTAGCTCCAGAAGGACACTTTCTAGTGCCAGAAAATGGACTAAAGATCATACTCATGATATGATCATTGGAAATTCTGATGAAGGTGTAAAGACAAGGAGTGCAACTCAAAATGAATGTGTGTATCACAATCTACTTTCAAAAGAAGAGCCAAAGAAAGTAGAAGATGCACTCAAGGATGCAGATTGGGTCATAGCTATGGAGGAAGAGTTGAATGAGTTCGAAAGAAATGAAGTTTGGAAGCTGGTGCCTAGACCTAAAAACAGGTCAATTGTAGGCACAAAGTGGGTCTTCAGAAATAAGACTTATTCTGATGGAACAATTGTCAGAAATAAGGCAAGATTGGCGGCTAAAGGATAGTCCCAACATGAAGGCATTGACTATGATGAAACATTTGCTCCTGTTGCTAGGCTGGAAGCAATCAGAATTTTCTTGGCAGATGTTGCACATAAGAAATTTAAAGTCTTTCAGATGGATGTCAAGAGTGCATTTCTCAATGAAGAACTTGAAGAGGAAGTCTATGTTGAACAACCACCGGGTTTTGTGAATCCTAAACATCCTGATTATATTTATAGACTTAATAAAGCACTTTATGGACTGAAGCAAGCACCTAGGGCATAGTATGAGACCCTTGCTCTGTTTCTGCTTGAAAGTGGATTCAAAAGAGGTACAATAGATAAAACTTTATTTTATCTGAATCAAGGTAAAGATCTGCTTTTAGTTCAAATTTATATGGATGATATCATTTTTGGATCAACTAATCAATAACTGTGTGATAAGTTCTCAAAGTTGATGCAATCGAGATATCAAATGAGCATGATGGAAGAGATGAGCTACTTCTTGGGATTATAAATTAAACAGACTGATAATGGTATCTACATTAATCAGTCAAAGTACATAAAGAATTTGTTGAAAAGGTTTAATATGCAAGAAAGTGCAACTGCAACTACTCTTATGACAACTGCTACAAAGCTTGATCCTCATGAAGGTACAACATTTGATGTCACAAACTACATAGGTATGATTGGTTCTATTTTGTACCTAACGCCTAGTAGGCCAGACATTATGTTTGCCACCTGTTTGTGTGCAAGATTTCAGGAAAATCCTAAGGAGCCACATCTTATTGCAGTTAAGAGAATCTTCAGATACCTCAAGGGTAATGTATCACTTGGTCTCTGGTATGCAAGGGAAGCTGATTTTGGATTATGTGGATATTCGGACGCTGACTTTGCTGGCTGCAAGATAGACAGGAAGAGTACATCTGGGAGTTGTTGTGCTCATTTTCTAAAATTCCTATTTATTGTGATAATCAAAGTGCTATTGCTATGAGAGGAAACCCAGTGCAACACTATCTTACTAAACATATCAGCATCAGATATCACTTCATAAGAGAGCATGTCATGGAAGGAACGATTGATCTTCATTTTGTTCCTACTGATTAGCAGCTGGTTGATATCTTCACCAAGCCATTATCTGAAGCAACATTTACAAAGCTTGTCAATGAACTTGGTATGGTTAGTTGGGACAGATAAATTTTTTAAAATTTATATTTGATCAAATCCTGATGTATATTGATCAAATCCTGATATGTCCTAAATGTTGTTCAAGATATTAAGCTGGGAATTTTTGATGTATTTTATTATATGCATGATAAATTAAGTGAATTTATTTGCTAAATATGCATGTATGAATATATATCATTGTCATCATTGCAAATCAGTCTAGGGAGACGCGATTTAATAAGATATTTCTTGGTTAAATCATTAAGTTAACTCTGCACTTAATAATTAATCAAACCACAGTCTTTTGATATTCCCTCTCTCTCTCGGTTATTTAAACCATCACTCATCATCCAGTCCAATCATATATTTACATCACTCAACTCTAAATTCTCTCCTTCTTGTTCTCCTCTCCCACAAAAATGGTTCAATGTAATTTGTTTATGAACTACGAAACCTTCACTGTGGAGTTTAGCTGCGAAGATTGGCTACAGGAATGGCACATCACTGCCATTCCAAATGAAGTGTCGAACTGGGTTCCACAGGAGGTCACGACGCATCTCCTGTTCTTCGAAATGGATTATCGCCTCTATCTCGATCGCTTGGAGGAAGAAAGACGAGAAGCTCTTCGTCAGCAGGAATGAATCATTCGTCTTGTTGTACAGTTCATGCAGAGTAGGAGAAACTAACAAATCACAACAGCCTTGTCTCTTCGACTAAGGTTGTTGATGTTCTTCTCCATTAGACTAGGATTTTCTTGTAATCACCTATGCATGTAATCAAAAATTTCATGAAATGTACTCTCTTGGACTATTAATGAAATTTTGTTTATTTTGCTTACAAGATCTAATCTATGTTCTTGACTTGTGTGTGCGTGTGCTTGTTCTTAGTTGTAGCCTGTTAATCTCTAAATCACACAATTAACATGTATCTTTTGATGATTCTTGAGATTAAAATTGTGGTTTTATGATAAGCTTGAGTTGTTTTGACAAATACTGATGAATATGAATAGACAAATCCTGATATTGTCTAATCCTGACAGATAAGAGGTTCCAAATACTGATGACAGGTCAGCATGTTTTAATTTAGAAAATTATTGAAAAATGATTTCTTAATTGTTTAATGCTGAAAGGTGATTGTCTTCTTAATTATTGTTTAAAAGTGGATAAATTGTTGAACAAATTCACACAACAATTTATTGAAAGAGTGTGCGTCTTTCGTTGCTAATTCCGCACATTACACCACATTCCACTCCTATTCTTCAGTAATTTCCCTCTATCAGAAGTCTAATTCACTAAGCTTCATTCTCCGTGTGTGTAACATACAACTAAGCTTTGCAAACTTATATTTACACAAGAACTCCTGTGATGCAAATCATCATACACACAGCCTCACTATTCACATATAACGAATATTTTTTCTCAACACATACAAACATCATGTCATCTTCTGAGATTTCACCTTTTTTCATCCAAACCACCATTATTCATGGTAACAATTTTGGAACCAATAACTACTTGGCTCCTCTTTCACATCAGCAATTTCCTCAACCTTTTCATGATATACAGGATTTCTTACTCAAATGTCCAATTGGATACTCTCTCACAAATCCTACTAAGGTATCATACAGGGTTGTAATGCAGGTATGGAACACAGATCTAGTTAATGAAACAAATATTGATTTCTCTTTTGAATATAAGGGACGCAGGTATGAGGTTGATGATGATGTTTTGGTTCAAGCATTGAGGTTGCCAGCTTGTGATGGTGCTCCTGATAATTATGCAACTGAGCAGCTGTTTGATATGCTCAGAACTTTGAACTACAAAGGTGCTATAATAACTCGAATTTTTGAGACCTTGTAAAACGTTTAATGAATAGTAACCTGACAGACGGAAAAAACTTTTGAGCCCACACTATGTAGTGCATGAGAAAATGAGTTTCGGAGTTGATATTATGATTATGCGTACCAAATGAGTGTATGTAAACGCTATTAATTTTCGAAGAAAATGAACTTTGAAAAATGACCATATTTACTAATCATCGAGGATTACGGGAATCATAATATAGTTACGAATATAAAACCCTATGAATTTATACCCAAGTAGGATAATTCAAAATATAAGGAATAAATACGAAAGGAATTACGTCGCGAACCATTTACGAGGAAGTATTACGAAAATGTTTAAGCGACCGAGCGAACGCGTAAACGATTAAATAAACGTAACGCACTAACTAACCATGGTAAGAAAGTAACCATGGTTACTTTATCAAATAGTGAGCTAGAGATAGGATGATCAACCAAGGCTAATGGAATAGTAAGCTAAGGAAGCTAAGCAAGTGGCTTAGCTTGTAATCTACCACAAGCTAGTTAGATTTGTCCATGGATTTGGCAACAAGAATAAACCTAGGATTATAAACTAGGAGAATATCAAATCAATATAAGATATCACCAACATCATTTCCTAGAAGCAACCAAGGAAGCAAGCATAAAAACACTCACTCTCTCTCTTTAAGCCCCATTCGAGCTTCTTCATCAAACCAAGGAATTCAAAATTAAAAACTCAAGTTCTAGCCATGCTTAAATCCTCCCATTAATTATCAAGATTCCTAACAACCAAAATAAGGTAAGATAAATCTTTGATCCCTTTTTATTAAGGTTTGATGGGTGAAATAAAATCAAGAAAGTTGCTAATGAACAGTATGAATAGTAACTCTTCTTTGGTTTCTTGATTTCAATGGTGGTTTTAGGTTCCAAAAACCATACCAAGAACTCCCAAGACTTCACCATAATCAAGAACACATCTCAAGCTTTCAAGAAAGGTAAAAATCTTTGACCCAACATTATTTAAGATTCAATTTCAAGATCCTTGTAGTATGTAGTTGTAAACCAAGTTTTAGTGGTGATATTGTTGAGATCTTGATGTTTAGTTAAGTAGATTTAAGGATGATTGTTGTTGCCTCAAGAACATGATGTTCTTGATAGGATTTAGTGTATTGATGATGATATGATGATTGTTGGTGGTAGTATAAAGATTTAAGGCGTAAACGAAACTCTGATCGTTAACGTAATCTCGTTAAAACGAACAAAACGTAACTTTAAGTTTCTGCAGAAAGTTCCGAATATGTAAACTGCAGTTTCTTGAAATTAACCATTGTTTATGATATACAATGTTATAAGGATCATTTAGGCGCTTGAATCGCTTGATTCCGACTTACGGATCAAAAGTTATGACCGTTTTACTAAAAGTGATTTACGCGACGAAAACTGCTACGAATTACGAACTTTGAAAATATAAAGGATTGACTTAAGAAGGATCATAAATCATGAAATTTTTACAGAGAGTAGCATATTGAGTTTTCTAACTGATATAAAAATTTCAAGTGAGAATAATTATTTTTTAATTTTATAAAAATATCGGAGCCGAGACCGCGCGATTAAAAAACCGTAGAATCCATAAGCGGAGCCGACGGCGAAAATGAAAATGAACTTAAGTTACTTAGAAAAAGGAAGCGACCATAATGTACATAAGGACTTAAAGAAATAATAAGGGTAAAATAAGTTGAGAGGGTGCGTAATAAGTAGCACATGATTGCGAGTCGCCGTAAATTAGAACGGGACCTTACGAAATGAATTGTGTTCATGATTATAGATTTCCGAGCGGAACCTAGAGCATCCTCCACCTCGAGATACCTAGTGTTGGTGAGACTACGTAGCTGTATAAACAGTTACATGACAACTCAACATAATAACAACACTAGAACATGACAGGTTAATAATACTACGTCTACATAAGAAATCAGGAAGAATGAAGACAAGACAAATACAAGAATCAGAAGATTAGAAAAAAGCATGAAGTCTATCTACAGGTCACTGAAAGAAGTTCATTAATATGATCATGCCTCAGTGAAGAATAAAGGTTAAAGACTTTCAGGGTTTCAGAAATGTTGAAGATTCAGTATACAAGTGCCACCGGAAGATTTCAGTGTATTGGCATTGATTGAAGATAGACTGTGTTCGAAGTATAGGAATCTGAAGAATTGAAGACAGGGTATATACAGAGGTTAATGAAGACATTGTCTAAAGTACCAGAAAGGATTCCAGTAAAAGTACAGTTGTTTATTGACAGTCAGTGTCTGAAGCAATAAAGTTGAGGTAAGCTTAACAATGTAATCAAGGCTATAATACAAAGACCTGAATCGGGGTTAGTCGTCTGTGAATCAACAGCTCGTGAAAAGAATCTGAGTATTATTTATAGAAGGATTGTTAAGTTGAGGAACGTACTTGGATTGAACGTTTATCTGTTAAAGTACAAGAAGAGGTGCGCGGGAATACAGAGTAACAGCTCAGGGGATTGGCGAAGCTCAAAGTTTAATTGTTAAATTAAATAAATTATTTAATGGACTTTAATATAATTTATTTAATAAACTTAAAATGATTTATCTTATAAACTTTAAATAAGTTTATTTTATAAATTTAAATTAGTTTATTTATATAGGTTATATTTAAGTTTATTTTATAAATTAATGTAATTACATTTTAAACTTAAAAAGAAAAGAAATAAAAAAAGAGAAAAAGAAAAGAAACAAAAAAAAAGAAAAGAGAAAAAGAAAAAGAAAAGAAACAAAAAGAAATAGAAATAGAAATAGAAAAATAAAAGAAAAGAAAAAGGAAAAAAAAAAGAATAAACAAAAAAAATAAAAGAACGTGCACATGTTTTTGGTTAAGTACATGTTAATGTACTAGTAATTGTACATGTCGCCACACAATCAAAGCTACTCCCTCATGTACCTTTGTCGCCAGAGAGATTTCTTTTGTTTGGTTAAGTAAAGAAGTGTAGTGCCTTTTGTTGCCACACTGTTAGGAATATGTGTATTAGTTTGATGATAAGTTAAGCAAAACACTTAAGTAGAAATCTAGTGTTTGTAGCCTCAACGGATAAGACCATCTTGGCTATCCGTTGAAGGAGTAGCTGTACTTAGCAATAAGTTTAGTATTGTAGCACATTTCACTCTCTGGTTTCAAGCTGTAATTCTTAGATGTTGTTAGGAAATAATCAGTCATGTTGACTACTAATGGATGTACAAATAGGAGGGCTAATTGTAAATATTTCATGCCTTGTAATTTTGTATAAGTAAAGATGTGTCAACGGATATTGAAGACCTTCAACGGATAAGAAACAAAGCTTCAACGGATGTCTCTAATGCTTCAACGGATAAAGACTTCAACTGATAATGCATCAACGGATAAAGCTTCAACGGATAAAGCCTCAACGGATAAGGCATCAACGGATGAAAGCTTCAACGGATGCTTAGTTCATTAGCAGTTGATAGTGACAATTCACAAGCTGACAGAGGCACATGGGTTGACAGAGACATACTGGAATGTGGAAGCCTCTAGGAGGAATCAAGAAAATGCAGTATTTCCATTCTGATGCAAACAAGGAAGTATTCAAAGATTTACAGATTATCCTAGATTGCATTGGATAGAGAAATGAAGAAGAAACATGTGAAGAATCTTTTCAATTGTATTTTACAGTTTGTCTTCACTTGTAAACTTGGTGATATATAAACCAAGTAGCAGCTAGTAATTAGATATGAATTTTCCTGAGCTGTTTACAAATATCAAAAGAGAAAATCATCTAGTTTGTACTAGGAAGCAGCTGTGATTTAATTCTTTGAATCACAGATTTTCTGAAATAACACATCTCTGGTGGAACAACAAATCCACCAGAAAAGTTTTTAAGTTCTTTGTGCTCATTACATTTGTGTGTGAATATATATCTGTCTGCATCAGCTTCCAGCAATTCACACACATTTGATCACTCAAACACTTAGCCTTAGAAACTGCTCAAAACTTGAAAAAGTTTTGAGATTTACATTCAACCCCCCTTCTGTAAATCTCATTGTTAGTCCACTGGGAATAACAATTGGTATCAGAGCAAGCTCTTAGCATACAAAGAGTTTAAAGATCTATTCTGCTAACATCATGAGTGCACAGAAGAATCCTCCTGCTACCATCATGAGTAGGAAGGATATTGGTGTAAAGATCCCAGTCCTGGAAAAAGATAATTATCATCACTGGAAAGTGAAGATGCATTTACATCTTCTTTCTCAAGATGAAAGCTACATCAACTGTATTGAAAATGGTCCTCACATCCCTCACAAAGTAGCCACAGCTGCTACTGCAACAGTTGCTGTTGGACAGTCCATTCCCAAGCCAAAAGCAGAATGGACTATTGAAGACATGAAAGAAATCCGCAAGGATAAGAGAGCCATGAACATTTTGATTAATGGCTTAGATCAAGATATGTTTGACAATGTCATCAATAGCCAAACTGTAAAGGAAGTTTGGGATACTGTACAAATCATCTATGAAGGTACTGAGCAGGTCAGAGAGAACAAGATGCAACTTCTTATTCAACAGTATGAATATTTTCACTTTGAAGAAGGTCCGTCAACAGGTTTCAGAAACTGTTGAATGGATTGAAGCTGTATGGTAGAGTGTACCAAGTCAAGGATTCCAACTTAAAATTTCTTAGGTCTCTGCCAAAGGAATGGAAGCCCATGACTGTCTCTTTGAGAAATTCTCAAGATTATAAGAACTTCAAACTTGAAAGATTATATGGAATTCTGAAGACTTATGAACTTGAAATGGAGCAGGATGAGCTGTTGGAAAAGGGAAAGAGAAAAGGAGGAACAGTTGCTCTTGTAGCTGACAGTGAGAAGATGGAAGCCAGGAATGAGGAGAAGACAATGCCAAGTCTCAAAATTGGCACAATCAAATCAGAATCAAGCAAGGGTAAAGAGCAAGTTGCTGAGGATGAAGACAATTCCAGTCAGGATGAATCTGATGATATTGAAGAACATTTGGCCTTTCTGTCCAGGAGGTTTGCAAAAATGAAGTTCAGGAAAAACACAAAGTTCACTAAGCCAAACAAAAATATGGTGGACAAATCAAAGTTCAAATGTTACAACTGTGGCATTAGTGGACACTTTGCAAGTGAGTGTAGGAAGCCAAATTCTGAGAAAAAGAAATTTGAGCAAGTTGATTACAAAAAGAAGTATTTTGATTTGCTCAAACAAAAGGAAAGAGCTTTTCTCACTCAAGATGATTGGGCAGCAGATGGGGTAAATGAAGATGATGATGTGGAATATGTCAACCTAGCCCTGATGGCTAATTCTGATGAAAATGAAACTAGTTCATCACGCAACCAGGTAATTACTATTGATCTCTCTCAGCTTTCTAAACATGAATGCAATGAAGCCATAAATGATATGACCAATGAATTATATCATTTGCGTGTTTCCCTTAAATCACTAGCAAAAGAAAACACTAGGATCAAGGAGAATAATGTGTTTTTAAGTGATAGGAATGCTGTGTTAGAGGATCAGGTAATTGAGCTTGAAAAGATAAAACTTAAATGCTTGACTGTTGAGAGTGAACTAGCAGAAGCTGTTAAGAAAGTAGAAATTCTTTCTACACAGTTAGAAAGTGAGCAAGAGGTAATCAAGGCCTGGAAAACATCTAGGGATGTTAGTGTTCAGATTGCAAAGGTTCAGGGAATTGAATCATTCTGTGAGGATGCCTGGAAGAAAAACAAAAAGGAGTTAGAATTAATTGATGGATTGTCAACGGATGTGGAATCAACGGATGATGAAAGTTATCCGTTGAAGGAAGAAAAGGAGCATCCGTTGAAGGCTCATCAATTAAAACAGGCAAGTTCTTTTAAAAATAAAAATTTCAATAAAAAGAATGATTCAACTCTCAAGAACTTTGTCAAAGAAGGAGCTAGCACATCCAGAGATGTCAGTAAGGTGAATATAGGACACATGACTTTAGATCAGCTAAAAGATAGGCTTAAGTTGGTTGAGGATAAGAAGGAAACTAAAAGAAAATCTAAAAGAAATGGGAAGGTAGGGATTAATAAACATAACAATTACACACCTGATAGGTATGCTCCTAGAAAAAGCTGTGTGCATTGTAAAAGTGTTAATCACCTATCTGATAATTGCAAATCTGTTAAAAATGCTCCCATGCCTTCAAATCCCTCCATGCCTAACATGTCTATGTCACCTCTGCATGTTATGCCTGTTATGTCTCACCAGAATCCCCATGCACATTTTGCAAACATGCCATATATTAACAATCCTTATTTTACTGCATTTAGTATGCCCCAAATGCCATACAATATGCCTATGTGGAATAACATGTTTGCACAACCTATGCCTTATCAAATTAAATCAAATGTGTTAAATGATTCTGTGACTAACCCTACACTTTAACCAACCACATCTGAGACCAAGGTTGACCCAAAGTTACCTAAGTCAAAAGATGCATGAGGAATGAAGTCTAGGAAAAAGACTAACAAGGCTGGACCCAAGGAAACTTGGGTACCAAAATCAACTTGATTGATTTTGTTGTGTGCAGGGACAAAGAAGGAATCTATGGTACTTGGACAGTGGTTGTTCAAGACACATGACAGGAGATTTCACCCTGCTCACAGAGTTTAAGGAGAGAGCTGGCCCTAGCATAACCTTTGGAGATGACAGCAAAGGATTCACTATGGGATATGGCTTGATTTCAAAAGAAAATGTCATCATTGATGAAGTTACATTGGTTGATGGTCTCAAACACAATTTATTGAGCATCAGTCAACTATGTGACAGAGGGAATACTGTTTCCTTCAATTCTGAAGCCTGTATTGTCACAAGTAAAAAGGACAATAAAGTGGTTCTAACTGGAGTTAGAAAAGGGAATGTGTACTTAGCTGATTTCAACTCTACAGATGCAGAATCCATTACTTGTCTTCTCAGCAAAGCAAGTCCAGTTGAAAGTTGGCTATGGCACAAGAAGCTGTCCCATTTGAATTTCAAGACAATGAATGATCTAGTCAAAAAGGACTTAGTTAGAGGAATGCCTCTAGTGGAATTCACAAGGGATGGACTGTGTGATGCTTGTCAGAAAGGAATGCAAAAGAAAGTATCATTCAGTAAGAAGCTTGAATCTGCAATTGATGAACCACTACAACTTCTACACATGGATCTTTTTGGACCAGTCAATGTATTGTCAATTTCAAGGAAAAGATACTGCCTAGTGATTGTAGATGATTTCTAAAAGTTTTCATGGGTTTATTTTCTTGGATCAAAGGATGAAGCTAGTGAAATCATCATCAATCATATCAAGCAAGTCAACAATCATCCTGATTTCAAAGTAAGGAATATTAGGAGTGACAATGGAACTGAGTTCAAGAATTCAACCATGAAGTTGTTCTGTGAAGAAAGTGGGATCATGCATGAGTTCTCAGCTCCAAGAACTCCACAACAAAATGGTGTGGTGGAAAGGAAGAACAGATCACTAATTGAAGCTGCAAGGACAATGCTTGAAGAGTCAAAACTCCCAACTTATTTTTGGGCTGAGGCTGTTAACTGTGCATGTTACACTCAGAATATTTCTCTAATCAATCAGGCAAAATGCATGACTCCCTATCAATTATTCAAGAGAAGAAAACCAACTTTAAACTTTCTACATGTCTTTGGTTGCAAATGCTACATCTTAAGGAATCAATCTGATCACAAAGGGAAGTTTGATGCAAAGGTTGATGAAGGAATATTTGTTGGTTATTCTGCTGGAAAATCATATAGGGTCTACAATCTAAGAACCAACATTGTCATGGAATCTGTACATGTTGTGTTTGATGGTAAAAAGATTGATGGACTAACAGATGAGGGACATCATGAAGGACTCAAATTTGACAACATTGAGATATACTGTGATGATAGTGAAGATGAGAATGATAAAGAAGGTATCTCAAGAAGAATTCAGAATCTGCCTTTGGATAATGCACAGAATGCTGCATCCGTTGAAAGTCATAATTCAGCTTCCGTTGAAAGAAGCAATGCAGCATCCGTTGAAAGACAAAGTGCATTATCCGTTGAAGTTCATAATGAAGCATCCGTTGATCACAGTCTGTCAACGGATAATCAATTCACTTCATCAGTTGATAGAGCTCCCAATTCCTTTCAAAGGATCAACAACTCAGGGGGAGTTTCAACAAATCAACATTCTATCTCACATCATGACAATATTGAGGCAACCTCATCTAGGGCTAATCTACCACCTCAAAGGAAATGGACCAAGAATCACCCTTTTGAACTGATCATTGGTGATGCTACATCAAAAGTACAAACTAGAAGGGCTACTCAAGATGAATGTCTGTATAGTAGCTTTCTATCACAGGAGGAACCTAAGCGAGTGGAAGAAGCTCTATTGGATCCAGATTGGATTTTAGCAATGCAAGAGGAGCTAAACCAATTTGAGAGGAACAAAGTATGGAAGCTGGTACCCAAGCCAAAGAACAAGAGTTCTATTGACACAAAATGGGTATTCAGAAACAAGATGGATGAAAATGGCATTGTCATAAGGAATAAAGCCAGATTGGTTGCTAAAGGCTATTTTCAACAAGAGGGAATAGATTTTGATGAAACATTTGCTCCAGTTGCCAGACTTGAAGCCATCAGAATCTTTCTAGCCTATGCAGCTAATGCCAATTTCAAAGTCTATCAAATGGATGTCAAGAGTGCATTTCTAAATGGGGAATTGGAGGAAGAAGTTTATGTAAGCCAACCTCCAGGTTTTGAAGATCCAAATTTTCCAGACTATGTGTATTATCTGTTGAAAGCACTCTATGGACTAAAGCAAGCACCTAGAGCCTGGTATGAGACTTTGTCAAAGTTCCTTCTAGATAATCACTTCACAAGAGGTACTGTTGACAAAACTCTCTTCTTTAGAAATGTTAATGGCTCTAAGATACTTGTACAAATTTATGTAGATGATATTATATTTGGATCTACAGATGATAAGCTTTGTAAAAAGTTTGCTAAATTAATGCAAAGTAAATATGAAATGAGCATGATGGGAGAGCTAACTTACTTTCTTGGTTTACAAGTTAAACAAGTTAGTGGTGGAATTTTCATTAGTCAAACTAAATATATTTATGATCTTTTAAAGAAGTTTGACTTAATGGATTGTTCACCTGCAAAAACTCCCATGGCCACCGCCACTAAGCTTGAATTAAACAAGGCTGAGAAGTCTGTGGATATTACAAGTTATAGAGGCATGGTTGGCTCACTTTTATATTTAACTGTTAGTAGACCTGATATAATGTTTTCTACATGTCTCTGTGCTAGATTTCAAGCTGACCCTAAAGAATCTCACTTAGTGGCTATTAAAAGAATTTTCAGATATCTCAAGGGGACTCCAAATCTAGGAATTTGGTACCCTAGAGAGTCTGGTTTTGATCTAATTGGCTACTCAGATGCAGATTATGCAGATTGCAAAATAGACAGGAAAAGCACAACAGGCACCTGTCAATTTCTAGGGAACAAGCTTGTATCATGGTTCAGCAAGAAGCAGAATTTTGTTTCCACATCAACAGCTGAAGCTGAGTACATTGCTGCTGGTAGTTGCTGTGCACAGATACTATGGATGAGGAATCAACTATTTGACTATGGTCTGACTGTTGACAAAATTCCAATATTCTGTGACAACACAAGTGCCATTGCCATTACTGAAAATCCAGTGCAGCACTCAAGAACCAAGCACATTGATATCAAGTACCACTTCATTAGGGAACAAGTGATGAAAGGTAGAGTGGAACTTCATTTTGTTCCAAGTGAAAAGCAGATTGCAGACATATTTACCAAGCCACTTGATGAATCAACATTCACAAGATTAGTAAGTGAGTTAGGTATGCTTAATTATTCATAATCTATGTCATCTATATAATCTGTCTTGAAGCCTGAAATGAATTTGCTGCAAGAACAAAGCTGGCTTTAATTAAGACTTATCCTATCAACAGATATTCTCTATCCGTTGAAAGCCAAAATTGTTCTATCAACGGATGTTCATTATGCGTTGAAAGACAAATACATTTCCGGTAATTTTATCCTTCAACGGATAAAATGGTGTTGTTCATCAACGGATAACTATTTCCCTTATCCGTTGAAGTGTCACGTCAGTTACTATAAGTGAGTCACAGCCGTTGATTCTTTTACTCAACCGTTGAAACAGATATACAGTGTTGTATGTATTTGTATTTAAGGTAGTTTTCAGAATTTCTACAGTTTTATTTATTCTTGAACGGCTGTAACTTACTTAAAAGTATCATTTAATCATTTTATTACGTTTTAATTCAAGAAAGTATAAAAGCCCAATTGAACTCTTATTCTCACTTTACGCTTTCTTGAAATTCTTATTCTCTTTCTCTCTAAATTCTCAAGTTTTTTTCTGCAACCTCTACTCACAACAATGGCACCAGTAGTCAAAATTATGTCTCAAACAGGATTTGTTTATGAAAAGAATAATTTCATAGCCTTGGTTGAAAAGAATGAAGCCCATTCTGATTATCACAAGATGATGGACTTCATCAAAAACTGCAAACTAAGCTATGCAATGCTGGAAGCCCCAACCATCTACTGTGAGGTGATTGAGGAGATTTGGACAACTGCAGAGTTCAACTCCACAGATATGACTATTGCCTTCTCTCTCAAAGGTAAGGACTATTGCATTAATTGTGATGATATACAATCTTGCTTTAAGTTTCCTGAGAATAATGCCATGACACCACACACTGATAAAGATGTCTCTGCTATGCTAGATTCCATAGGCTATGATTTTGATTCTGCTAGTTTAGGTAGTATTAGAAGGAAAGGCCTTAGGAAAGAATGGAGTTTTCTTGGAGATGCCTTTATTAAGGTTTTCTCTGGGAAGATTAGCAATTTTGATGCTATCACTTCATCTCTTGTTAATATGCTCTATATGCTAGTTTCTGATAGGTACTTTAATTTTAGCAACTGTGTTATGCTAGAATTAGGTTCCAGATTAGGTAACAAAGCTAATAGACCACATAACATCTACTATGCTAGATTCTTTATGTTATTGGCTAACCATGTTGCTGAAGGTTTGGTTATATCCAATGAGAATAATAAACTCAAATGCTGGGCACAAGAGAAAAGGGTCCTTGCAGACCTTTTGAGAATGAACCTCAACAGCCAGGTGTCATTGGTATACTTGCCAATCATGAATGCACCACAGGTAAGTGAGGTAAATACTTCTATAACTCCTACTATTTCCAACCCCAATGTTTCTTTGCCTTCTAGTGTGGCTATGGAACCTGTGTCTTTGTCCAAACAGGCTCCTACCAAAGCCACCAAATCTAAAGTTTCCAAAGTCAAGTCAAAGAAACCTACCTCTGTTGTTTCTCAAAAGACAACAGTTGTAACAACTACCATAAACCCTGAAGGGAGTGAACAGGGTGTGAGTGGTGAGGGGAGGGGTGAACATCAAAAAGCCCCCCAGGATAAGGTGGGAGAGGTGAGTGGTACCCAAACCAGCCAAGCCACATTCTCTCAAAAGACTGTGGTGGTTCAAAAGGAGTCCAACACATCCCTAGTTGCATCCTCCCAAAAGGTTGTAACTATTGAAAATAGTCCCCAACCAGGGACACAGAACAAAAGAGGGAGGGACACTGAAGCCACACATTCACCATTTAAAGCCTTTTCAAGGAAGAAGAAGGCCAAGACCCTAGTTTCCACACAAGGGACACACACAGCAGAGATACATCCACCTGTATCTGTGCCTTCTCAAATTCAGCTTGATGTGATTCCAGCAAATGTGGAATCACAGCCCCATTCTCTCAATATAGAAACACACCATTCATCAAACTCTCCAACACCCTCTCTGGATGTGGATATGATATTCACATCAATTCCTGATTCTCCCTCATTAAAACTCAGGGATGAGCCCCACTCAAAACCTGGTGATCGTCATCTTTTAGATGATTTGTTGGATCATCAGTCAATTCTTTCAGATGTAGTTGCAGAATCTGTGTCACCACACTTAAAATCAATCCACACAGATTCAACAATTATGTCACTTTCTATATCTACATCTTTTCCTTCTTCAACGGATATCTCTCATCCGTTGACAAGTGGTTGTTCTTCAACGGATAAGCTTAACAGCAGTTATCCGTTGATACCATCAGTTTCCACTTCAACGGATATTCCCTATCCATTGATGGTCTCTACACACTTAACAGAAACAATTCCAACTGTAGAGGACATGGCAGCTGTACAATCACTTTTAGGTTTGATGGAAGGGAGTGATCTTTTGAATGAGAGGCTGGGTTGCTCCCAGGCAAAAGGAGAGGTTGAGAGTCACCATATGCATGCTATTTCTTCCAGCATGGCAAAAGTGAGTGAGAGGAGTGCCACCTTAGAAGGTGAGGGTGAGGGTGTGTGTGAGCCAGGGGGAGCCCCTGATGCAAGAACAGAGAGAAATTGAGAGAAAGGCAGGTACAGAAGCTATAAGGGTGGATCCAGCCATTGCTAGTGAGTTAATGAAAGTGGATGATGCAGAAAAGGAAAGACAATTTTAGCAACATTACAAAGCTGTCATTGATAACATTTCCTTGGATGCTGACACTTTTACTCACCGTGTTTCAGCCTATCAATTATTGGCTGCACAGGGCAATGTGGAGGCAGAACAGACACTACACATTGTACACACTTCAGAATCTCTTCTCAGAGACAAAGCTGCTGTCAACAGGCTGTCTTCTCAAGCTGGTGAGCCATCTGAAGAATTTGGAGTAAATTCTAATGATGATGACTCTAATTCTTTGAATGAGAGCATGAACTTAGGGGGAGTAGCAGGCCCAAGTTTTGTTCCTGATCTTCCTGAATGGGCATGGGCAAAACCATCAACACCAGGAGAGTTTGGTGTCACTTTGGTCAGACAAGTCATGACAATTCAGAAGGCCCTTCAGGAGACTCAAGATGCTGGTACCAAGGCAATTCTTCAAGCTCATCTGGAATCTCTGAATCTCTTGCAGTTGCAGCATTACCAGCAAAATCTAAGTGTGGATAAGCTCAAGCAGGACATTGCTGATCTGAAATCCTACAATGCTGAGAAATTGGATTCAGTTATACCCTATGGTACTATGCAAGATTTGTTGGGGAGACTGAGGAAAGCATCTGATGCTGACAAGAGGCTGGCCAGATTGGAAGATAGGGTTCAAATCATTGAAGACTCTATGGTCACCATTCTTCAGAATCAACAAACTCAAACAAATCTACTCATGCAGCTGGCAAAAGCACAAGGCTTGACCCCTACCCTTGATTATAATAAAAAGGGGGAGAATAAAGGGGAAGGGGAAGGAGAGCCATCTACAATAGTTCAGATTTCTCAAGTGCTAGTTCCTGTCATCACAACTTCTCCAACTATTCAAGTCAAAGGAAAGCTAGATGGAATTGATCTAATCCAGATAGCAGCAGCTGAATTGCAAGTCAAAGAGCAAAGGAAGAAGATTGATGAAAAGATGCAACTAATATTTGATTCTACAACTTCTCAATCACAATCTGTGAAGTATAGCACAAAAGTGGAATCAATTATTATGGAACTCAAGCCAGTAGGGAGGCATAAGGATGGAGAAACTTCTTCCAAAGATCTGCAACCTATGGTTCTCAAGCCCAACAACAGATCCAATAAGGACTCTACAAAGAATCCTCTAAAAGAGGTGGATTTTCCTCTTCCAAAAGCTGATGAGGACAAGCTTTTAGGTAGAAGTATTGCATATCTCAAAGAGACCATGGATGAGGTTGTAAGGAGAAACATGGCTATTATCTTCAGAGAGGGAAAGAGCATATGTGTGATGCAAGGACATCCCAAATTCTCAATAGCCAAGAGGGAAGAAACCAAAAGGTTGAAGGAAGAAGCCAAACAGCTAAAGGCTGACAAAAGAGCACAAGCAAAGCTTGAAAAACAGCTAAAGTCAAGTCAGGCTGAAGAACAGAAAGAAATTAAAGACAAAGGTGAAGATGAAGCTATGGGGGACATGGTTGGTACTGAGATGGAGGAAAGAAGTAAGGAAGAATGGCAGAAAGGGAAAAGAAAGAAGGTCAATGCAAAGAGAAAGAAGGTAGATAAGACTGAAGAAACCCAATCAATATCCAAACCACTACCCTCTATTCCTGAACCCATTGTACCTGACCCCTTCATGAACATTCATGGTGAAACAATCATTCCCAAGGAGGAACCAATTGATTGGGACACCATCAAATTGCCCACCTTCCTAACCTCTTCTCCACCATCAAAGAAGCAGAAAAGAAGAATCAAATCAACACCCTCTAAAGCCTCAATCAAATTCACACAGAAGCCTAAGCCTAAACCTCAAACCTTTAAAGATGATTATGTTCACATCTGTGACATAAAAGAATTTTCAGATATTGAACTCTATCTGGATGAGCTGGAGGAAGTAAGGGGAATAGCTGCCTACAGACAGCTACCAGAAAGACTAGTGTTCAAATACAAAGGAGCTGGGGAAAGAACATGGCCTCTTCACAGAATTCTGAATGAAGGCTACTCTACCTTGATTAGAGTCTACTCAGCCATACAAAGGGATTCTGGCTTTACCAGGACTACCAAGACTGAGGTTCTCAACAAGATTGCCAACATAAGGAAAACTTGGAGGGAGCCCAATGCTTTGCCTAGAACTTTACTCATTCAAGAAAGAGGAATTACAATTCATAAATCACCTCATTGGTTGATGGAGTTCAGAGACAACAAAGGAGTCAGAAGATTTTTCAGAATTGAAGATCAGCTAAAGATTGCCAGTAATGAAACTCTCAAGGATGTGCAATCTAAGTTAGATATCAATGAAGAAGATGAAGCTGAATTCTACAGACAACTTCAACTTCAAATAGAGGAGAATGACAGGAGGCTAGGAAAGAAAACCAGGGATCAAAGGAAAAGAAAGTAATTTGCTCAGGCTAAAGGAGCACCCTTGGAAACAATGTAATTCTTCAATTCCATCTCAGCATATACATTTTTGTAGCACTTTTGAATTTCTGCTTTATTACAGTTTATATATTTGTTAAGTATTTTGTTATCATCAAGCTAAACCCAAATTTATGCCTACAGTTCTAGTAGACATAAATAGGGGGAGATTGTTAGGAATATGTGTATTAGTTTGATGATAAGTTAAGCAAAACACTTAAGTAGAAATCTAGTGTTTGTAGCCTCAACGGATAAGACCATCTTGGCTATCCGTTGAAGGAGTAGTTTTACTTAGCAATAAGTTTAGTATTGTAGCACATTTCACTCTCTGGTTTCAAGCTGTAATTCTTAGATGTTGTTAGGAAATAATCAGTCATGTTGACTACTAATGGATGTACAAATAGGAGGGCTAATTGTAAATATTTCATGCCTTGTAATTTTGTATAAGTGAAGAAGTGTCAACGGATATTGAAGACCTTCAACGGATAAGAAACAAAGCTTCAACGGATGTCTCTAATGCTTCAACGGATAATATCCATCAACGGATAAGTGCTTCAACGGATAAAGACTTCAACTGATAATGCATCAACGGATAAAGCTTCAACGGATAAAGCCTCAACGGATAAGACATCAACGGATGAAAGCTTCAACGGATGCTTAGTTCATTAGCAGTTGATAGTGACAATTCACAAGCTGACAGAGGCACATGGGTTGACAGAGACATACTGGAATGTGGAAGCCTCTAGGAGGAATCAAGAAAATGCAGCATTTCCATTCTGATGCAAACAAGGAAGTATTCAAAGATTTACAGATTATCCTAGATTGCATTGGATAGAGAAATGAAGAAGAAACATGTGACGAATCTTTTCAATTGTATTTTACAGTTTGTCTTCACTTGTAAACTTGGTGATATATAAACCAAGTAGCAGCTAGTAATTAGATATGAATTTTCCTGAGCTATTTAGAAATATCAAAAGAGAAAATCATCTAGTTTGTACTAGGAAGCAGCTGTGATTTAATTCTTTGAATCACAGATTTTCTGAAATAACACATCTCTGGTGGAACAACAAATCCACCAGAAAAGTTTTTAAGTTCTTTGTGCTCATTACATTTGTGTGTGAATATATATCTGTCTGCATCAGCTTCAAGCAATTCACACACATTTGATCACTCAAACACTTAGCCTTAGAAACTGCTCAAAACTTGAAAAAGTTTTGAGATTTACATTCAACCCCCCTTCTGTAAATCTCATTGTTAGTCCACTGGGAATAACACACACAAATCAAGCATCCTTGTCGCCACAGAGATTCTGTCACCATAGAAAGATTATACTCCTGTCGCCACAGAGCACCTCTCTCCTCAGCCACAAATTATTGGATAAAGTCTACACTTTGCAGCAGAAGAGATTCAGCCATTCATTCTGAAATATTTTATGTTCATCTTCTCTCCCAAAAAGAGAAGTGAAATGGCAGCATTGATTTACAGAGAAGCTCAAGCTATTTGTTTATCCGTTTAACTTCTCACCGGAGTAACGTTATAATGCCCGATTTAATTCTTGTATATTTATAGGGGCATTATAATCGTTACCCGGTAATTAAATCCTAGTACAAACAAAAGCTAGATTATTGTATAGGATTTGATTTGTAAATCTTTGTAGTAGCTAGGAACTTTGTTGTTCTTAGACTGTAGCCGGTTAATTTATTTACCGGAGTGTAGCAACACCCTCGAGGATTTATATACGAATATATATTTCCCTGAATATCTTATGTTCCTCGTTTTATCATTCCAAACACTATTCCTCTCAAGAACACGAAACACTAACCGAGCACTAAATATTTTATCCGCCAAAGATTCGAAAGAATTTTTAATTTAGTGATTATCGTATTCAACCCCCCCTTCTGCGATAATTTGGGACCTAACAATTGGTATCAGAGCAAACTGATTGATATACAAATCAGGATCCGGAAATTAATTTATTTTATTAATTTTTCATTTACCATAACTTATTTTGTAAATTTGATTTAGAAAATTTATTTTATAAATTTAATTTAAATAAGTTTATTGTATGAACTTAATTTAAATAAATTTATTTTATAAATTTAACTAAAATTAATTTACTTCTTAAATTTTAGTAAATAAATAAAATTTATTTAATTATTTTTCGGTTAATGTTTTTTTTCTGCCAGAATATCTGCCATTTTTGTTTAGTTGTACGAGTACCTGGATGTAAATGTTTATTTGCACAAATTGGCAGCTACTTATTCAGGATATTTAAAACTAAGCAATTGGCACCATTTTATGTGCATTAAGTGGAATTCACGCGCGGAGCATCTTTCCTCCAGTTACAGAAGTTGCATGCGTCTGCTGGACACGTGCGGCAGGACTGGACTACACACGCGGACAGTGGCGCGGTTGGTTGCTGCTCACGCACAGAAGGGGCAGCCAACAAAAAAAAAAGCTTTCTGTTGCTTGTGATTAGTAAACAAAACAGCCATGCACTCCACTTTTTAGTAGTCCGTTGTCGCCGTACAGCTTCTGTTGCGGTCTATTCCAATCGCCACAGAAGAGGTTTACTAATAACGACAGCCCTGTTGCGACCTCCTCCTGTTAACCTCTAGTCTCCATAGAATGTTAGCACTTATCAAAATTTTGTAGTCCCTAATTTTATTTTCTGATTTATTTATTTTTCCATCAAAATTTAAAATTCTTAAATTTAAATCTTTCTTAAATAATAATTTATGTTTTATTTAATTTTTAAGAAAATTCAAAATTCTTGAAAATTAGATTTTACGTAATTATTTATTTTTTAAGAAAATTAAAAATATTGGAAATTTAAATTTTTCTTAAATATTAATTTAAGGGTACTCAAGTGTTGGCAGGCTCAGGATTCCTCCGGGCTTTTAAAGTGGATTTTAATCTTTTGAAGAAAACGAAGACCATGTGTTATTTAGACGGAAATTATAGATAATAGTTTTCTTACTCCAATGGAACTGATTTCAAGACCTATTGACGAAAATTGTGGATCTTCCTCAAACGCTTACTTCATAGGATACCACTGGGTTTTCAGACGCAGGGAATGAATGAAATTTCTACGGGTACAATTTTTCTCGGAGATTTTAAGACAACTCTATGATTCCAGATTATACAGTCAAACAGTGGTTTGTACCAATGCTATATTTATTCGGGAATCAATAAGATCATACAGGCAGGAGTTGTGGAGGTCAGAGAGAATAGGAATTGTGGAGGTCAGAGAGAAAAACGGGGACTTACAAACATCTCAGTTACAGGAAGTAAAGTTAGAACCTCGGGACAGAATGTAAGAGCTACTGATAGCTGAATCAGAAGAAGACCAGGTAGAAGTACTTGAGGGACTGGACGTCAGGGCAGTGTTTCACTTGTCAGGGAAGTTTAGTCGCATCAGATTCACAAGGAGTACATAAGCTATATCCAAGGATCAAGCCTATCTATTCAGAAGCAGAAATTCTTACAGATTCAGTTCAAGGGGTAATTAAAGACTGAGAATGGGACAAATACAAGATTTGATAGCTACAGTTATGACAAGACATATGTGTCAAGTAACTATCAGGGGTTTTGCTACAACAGCACAAGAAGCTTGACAAACAAGGATGAGTAGGGATTCAATTGAAGAGTTGAGACAAAGGTGGAATGTTTTCTTAGGGAAGCATTCAACCAAAACTTATAGTGCACGGGAAAGAGTTGGGATGGATCAGATGACGAGAATCATGAATATCTTGCTTTCATAGCAATCTCTGAAAATGGTCCAACTCACATATCTCAGGTTTCAATATCTTGAACCACTGCAATATTTTGCTCTCAATATTCAATGCATGATAAGATCTTAGTGTTTAAATGTTTAACACTCACACAAGCATGAGAGCATCACACAAAGATAATGTTGAACTAGTTCACTAGATTATTTTTCTGGTAACTAGGATTGATGTTTAACTCGTGCATGTTACTTTAGATGATCTTAAATATGTGTTTGAATATTTGTTGAACATGATTAATTGCTTTAGTGAGGTATATATTTTTCCAGCATATAAGACCTTTGTTTATGCTTACTCTCCGTATTCTATTATATTGTGATTTATTCATTTAATCTGAATTGTTTGTAAAGATGTATTAATTTATAATTGGATTGAGATAGCTAGATGAGATTCATCAACATGATTGGACTAGATAGAATTAGTGATTTATTTGTTAATTCTGTTTGTTCCATATCATGCGTGTCTTGCTTAATTCTTATGTGTAATGTTTCTGAATGAATGCCATGTATTCTTAATACAATGCTTGTCTATTTCAATGCCTTGAATGCATCTCTTAGTACTTGCATTAATTATAGAAAAATCGTGATTAGGATTACAATAGGGCAATGACTGCTAGTCCTCCTTATGTAAGGCTGGAACCATTTTCCCCTAGCCTAGAGACAAATCTGTCAAGGGTATTAAAATGGAGAAAATGGTCAGTCAAAGATAAAAATTAGCATGATAAGGTTGTAACTGTTGTTATCTGTGTTTATAATAAAATCTCTAATCCAACTGGACCAAAACTGATAAGTTGGTTACCAAGAACTGTTAATCCATTTGTGAGTGCAGGACATAACAGGTTAATTGATTCATATGTATTCTTGGTAATTCATACACAAGGCATATGATCAAAGAAAGAGCCTCACAATCAAATGTGATTGAGAAAAGCTATTCCGTCAATAATCTTTGGAGATGACAGCAAAGGTTTTCATTACGGGACAAGCTATATAGAAGAAGGGATGTCATCATGAATTGAACAATTGGTATCACTGATAACAACTAATCATTGGTGTCACTGATAACAATTGAAGCAAATTCTTGCTGGAGAATCAAGGCACAAATCCTCTTATCAGATAGTTCTGCATCAAAGGACAAAAATGTCAATTCAATAAAGGATTAGTGTCTCATCTGAAGCAGAAAGATTGAGAAGCTTGCTCTGATTAAGAGTAAGTTAGAAGCTCTCACCCTTGAACATCAACACAAGGAACTCTTTTGTAAAAAGGGTTTAGTGAGAGGACTGCCTCATCTGGAATTCAGAAGATGATAAATGTGAGGCATGTCAGAAAGAGAAGTCAAAGATAACATCACATCAAAGTAAATATATACCTCAGTGATGGTGGTTGAATACTCTTATCAAACAAAGTTGTTGTTCATGCGTTCTCAAGACAAGACATCACGGATGGTGATTGATTACATCAAAGAAGATCAACTGGAAGCAACTGTAGAGACATATTCAGCACTGGGAGCTCCGTGTCAGAATGGAGTGGTACAAAGGAAGAACTAGAACTTGATTAAAGCTACAAGGGAAATATCAAGCTAATCAAGACTTTCTAAATACCAAAGGGCTGGAGCAGTCAAAACAGTTTGCAACACGTAAGATCAAGCCTTGATCTAGATGTATACATGAAGACCACTAATGAGTTAATGACCAATAGTAGCAAACACTGGATAACCTCAAAGTGATTGGAGAGAATGTTCTACAGTTAGAATATTTTCCATGGCTACTCAGTGGAGTTTACAACCTATAGGGCATTTGTGGTTGATCAACAGAAGATGATTAAAATGTCTAAGTGCACAGTTCAACAACTCCATGCTTCAAACTATTAAAGGAGAAATTAATGGTATTGATGATTCATATCCAAGCAGTGGAATGGCAGTGTATAACACAACTCATTATTTCAATGAAGCCAGTCAGCAATGGTAAGGATTTTCAGGAAATCCCAGCAATAGCTTAGGGGGAGCAAAATAAGGATCAACTAGTCAGACACAACACCACATTGAAAATTCATAGGACACAACAAGAACATATCTGCTGAGACAAAGGGTTTGATGTCAAGTATATTCCCAGAGTCTAGTTCTTAAGTGATCCAGATGGTGGAGTAATGATTAGCAGGGCTATTAAGTGTGAATGATTATTTCTCTAGTTTTCTATCTAAGGAAGAAACTAAGAAAGTTACAGAAGCTCTGATAGATCCGGATTGATTGGGTGATTGTAAAGCAAGATGAACTCAATCAGTCAGCAAGCAGATTATAGGGAAGCTGGTATCCAAACCAAATGACAGTATTGTAATTAGTACAAGGATAACCAGAAGTCAAACTGGATGACAATAGCATTGTTACGAGGGACAAGGCCAAACTGGATGCTAGGTTATTATCAGGAAGCAGTATCTAACAGATAGCATCAGTGACGAGACTTGAGGATATTA
The DNA here is from genome assembly GCF_009905375.1 of Apium graveolens. NCBI lineage: Eukaryota > Viridiplantae > Streptophyta > Magnoliopsida > Apiales > Apiaceae > Apium > Apium graveolens. The sequence goes on along the minus strand of NC_133652.1, from coordinate 44,495,250 downwards.
CGACATATTAGGCACCTGATGCACATTACACTTGGAATTGGACTCTAGTAGATGTGTACAATTGCACTCCTAGTTGGTGAGTCAAAAGAGGAAGTCAATGCACCACAGTTCATGGACTTTGCAGTAGCAGATCAATTGGACTCTGTATATCTCTTTTTCACAAGCTCACTTCAGGTTGGTATGAACTAGTATACTACTCAAGCAATCGTCAAGGACATGGTATGGCACTCTAACTGAAGTTACAGTTTAATATGAACTAGTAGAGTCGTCATATTAATAACTCTCTTATCACTAGGCACAAACATAATGTTATATATGTACTCTGATATAATGATAATGTTATATGTTGGTCTACTAACAAAAACTTGGGCAAGATTATTTGCTAAGTAACTGCAGAGTAGGTATGGAGGAGCATGTTGGAAAGGTTACAATTCTTTTTGGAATTACTTCAAGCAGGCCATTAGAATAATCCTTTTAGGAGCTCAAGCAAGCCAGAAGAACAATTCTTTTAGGAGCACGAGTAAACCAAAAGGATGATGGCAATACAAGTAAGTATAAGGATCTTCTGAAGATGTAAAATTTAGAAGATTTTGAACATGCCAAGACTACTTACCAACAGAAACCACTAAAGCTTGATCAGTGCAACTCAGGTATAATGACAAGCTATAGAGGTATGAAAAGCTCACTCTTTTACTCAAGTGCTAATAGACAACATGTAATGTTCTCAAGATGCCAAAGTGCAAGGCTCCAAGTGGATCCTAGAGAATCCAATCTTATAGCTATTAACAAGATTATTAGATATCTTAAGGGACTACCAACTCTTGGAGTAAATTACCCTAAAGATATTATGCTTAACATGTTTGGCTATATAGATACAGATTATGCAGGTTGTAAGAAAGACAGGAGAAGCATCTCTGAAGCTGTCAACATAAGTGACAGGAGAAGCATCTCAGGAAGCTGTCAACTTCGTGGAAGAAGATTGATTTCTTATTATAATAAGAAACAACTTCAAATCCAACAACACTGTGTAACACTCTATGACAAGGCACCTTCACACCAGGTATCATTTAATTCGAGAGCATGTCTTTTAGTCAAAGAATTACTTACAGAAACACTTATTAAATCACTTGTTAAAGTTAATTTTTCAAGACTGGTTTGTAAGTGTGGGATATCATTCATTGCGTATTAGTTGGAAATCCCATTCGTAAGGAATTCTTAATATAAGTTCACAAGTATTAAATCTTCAATATTTAAGGGACTTGTGAATTTATCAGTAATCCAGTACCTCGTACTTAGTGCTACTATCTTGATTATCATGATTACAATGTCATGTACATTTGTGGTAGTTAAGTATTATAACATTAAGTTTGAATAATATTTTAATTGATTTGAATTATGACTGTAGACAATTCCATTCCATATCAGTCTCATAATTTGAATTATATTAAAATAATATGCAGAATAGTTATTTGTATCTTGTATGAATAATTATGATACTTTTAGTATTAGTGATATTATTTAGAATTTTTGTTCTAAATAATCAATGCTTATTTCTAAAATCACTGATATTAAAAGTTGAAGTATTTTCTAGTCATGTGTATAAAACTCTCAATATTTTATATACTTAGAAAGTATCTCTAAAAATATAAATATTTAAGTGCTATTATCTAACTCATAGACATTTAATATTTATTTATTTAATGTTTATTTTGGGTAGTTTGGATTATGGAAATTGAAGCAATTCAATGATGTTATTTGCTCCATAATTCAAACTAACTTAAAATAAATAACCAGCATGATTGTTTATAACTAAATCTATCAATAATTGATATCTAGTATATTGATTGTAACTTATGTGTTATAAGTTAATTATGAGATTTTGGTTTTAGTGAATTTAGCAATTCTTATATCTCAAGAATTCACTGAAATCAGAATCATGATCGTAGTATGATTAGTTGTGTGCTAATTCTTGACTCATATCAGTCAATGATACTTAGTTAAGAGTTTAACTATGAACTAATTGTGAAGTATTAGTATTTGTGACATTACTTAGAACTCCTCTAAGTAATCAATGTTTATCCTCAGTCACTTATACTAATATAAAAAGTGTAAAAATATCTCTTAAAGTACAACTGTGGTCAATGAAGATTTTGCTTTATTAGAAGTAACCATATGTTGTTCACCTAGAATAATTTTTATACTTATTTGCAAATTCCTAAACACTTTGATAATAGATGCAATACTCAATGGATCAAAGTATATGGAACTTAGAATATTTTTCTAAGATTGCAAACAAGTCAATGCTGGTTAATGTTGCTTTATTTATCAAACCAATATTGTTTGAGATACTACAGTTGTTAGGAGTTAACAATTGTACGATATATGAAATTGAATGCTGATGTCTTTTTGATAGATAATTGGTATTTAATTCATTGATATCTTATTTTAATATTTAAAATAGGATGCAACATAATTATTGGTATCTAAAGTACTTGACAAGTATCAGACAATGATATATTGTTAATATTTTGTTGCAAATAATTGTGAGATTTTAAGTTCTAGTAAATTTATATGAGTTGCTATATCTGAAAGATTCACTATAATTTAAAATCAGCAGGATAATCATTCTTGTTAAGATTGTTTATCAATACACAATGTTGTTGATAATAATCTTATAAAGATAGATTATGGAGCTTTTGATATGAATGAGAATTACTTAGACTTTACCCTAAGTGATCAATGCTTTTACAAAAACTCATTCATATTAAAAGATAAAATATTTCTTTTTCTTCTTAATACTGCTAGGTCATCAGTCTGTGTCGTATAAAATCATTTATCTTTTTAGTCATAAAAACAGACTTGTGCACTCGAACATTTTTAGGAGAAAATCAAACTTCTTTCTACATTGGTGATTGCTTATTTCATTAAAATCTTTTGAAATCATTATTGTACATCATTTCTCTCAAAAGATTAAATGCATAATTTTCATTCATTATAGATCTTAAGTGCATTTTATCTCTATATTGCCATATGTTCTATGATGCAGGTTCAGCCTCCAATGGCATTCTTTCATTTGATAGTCATGAGGTTGAAAACCCACAACTTCTATCCCAGAATATAAAGGCAAACACAGAAACAGAACCAACCAACACTCTCTTACCACTAAAATGAAGTATGAATGAGCGTGAGGGAGAAAGTGCCTTAGTGCACCACATAAGGAAGGTTCTGAAGTCAACCCAACAGCTCTGTCTCCTACAAAGATGAGTAGTATTTAAACAAAGACAACTGCTAGCCCCCATACATCTTCTCAAAAAGATGTAATGGCTGAAAAGGCACAAAATAGTTACTAGATTCATCCTCTCAACAGGGTGCGTCTATTGAAATTTACCTGTCGGCCAGGGTATCCGATTTAGTGTCACCACCTTAAACATAAACAATTCTTGATACACAAGGAAAGGTTTCACACACAAAGGAAGAGTTGACGGAAACAAGAGTTTCGACCATTTTAAGGTCAGATTCGATTGTTCAAGGTTCTTTAATGGACCAATTGCCTTTACAGGTGTTAGGAGAGGATACTGATCCAATAGCCAAATGTTAGTGGTCAGTGTCTACCTCCCCATGACTAATAAACCTGGATGCATCTGCAGATAGTGGATCTGACATAGGTGCAGATCGGCAACTTGTTGACAATGGTTCAGATATTACCTGATGAGTCACAAGGAAATGTCTTCACAGACATTAGAAGGGAACTTTGATCTTTATGCTAAATTCTTTGGATCACTGTTTACCTTCCCAGAGTTCAAATCTGGAATCCTAAAAGGGAAATTAGCAACTTGTACATTATGACTCAGATTCATCTGACGAGTCTAACAAGGATGGGGATTTGCGAACTCCCATTGCACCACCTGTGACCTCCTTAAGGATGGCTAAGGTGATTTTCCTTGCAGGTACAGCTGGATTTTGGAGCTATGAGAGGTGTGATACACTTGTGAGAATGAGTGTAAACACGAGTGGAGAGAAGAGTGAAACACTTGTGAGGTACACGAAACAGAATCACACACTCACAGTGAGGAAGAAAGACAGAAACACCATATCCCATTCCCTATCCTTAAACATGGTTCTTGATACTTCGGGTCTCGATTCTGTTTATGATTGGAACTTAACTCTTAGGAACCTAACATTTACAGATTGGATTAGAATACTTCGGGACCTTTGAGACCTAACAATTGGTAACATTTGATGATCTCACATTGGGGAGGTATAAGGAGTTAGGAAGATTGGTGAACATGATGATCAACAGTGAAGTCATTCTTGCAGCATTTAAAGGGACATGGTTGATCAGACTATGACTTGTTATTTCTTTTCCAACCAAGTGAAATATGAGAACTCCTTCAGACAACAACATACATTCCTTCTCTAAGGGGGAGATAAAAGCTTATATAATAGTTTGGAGGATTCCTCAACTAAGGGGGAGAAATAGCAGGGAGAGGAAAAAGAAAGGTAAAGCACATGTACATCACACAACATCAGAAGAAGTGGTTTGGTTCATCACTATTCTTCATAAGGGGAGAAGTTGTTTTCCAAAAGGGGAGTACCATTAGTTCTTATCTGCGGATCCTATTGTACGGGAGAGGTGGTAGACGAAGGTGATCTCCTTTAAGCAGTTGATTCTCATAGGGGGAGAAGCAAGAGAGATATGCGCTTCTCAACAGAAAATGTGGTTGTACAGAAGAAGCTGTTGATGATTACTTCAAGACTGAGAAGTATTATCTGGCAGAGATTTGAAGAACCAAGGAAATGAAGATGAAACTACTTGAAGATTAGTTCAGTGCTAGAGGAAGAAGCATCTTTCATTTCAGTTACTCAAGAAATCTGGAAATGCAGTATTTGATCCAAAAAACCAGTAGCATTATTTACAAGTCTAGGTACATTACTTTTTCTAGTTGTTAGTTGAGTTATCCTATCTATTTAATTTATTTGTTAGGTTTAACAATCAAATAGGGGGAGATTGTTGGTGAGACTACGTAGCTGTATAAACAGTTATGTGATAACTCAACATAATAACAACACTAGAACATGACAGGTTAATAATACTACGTCTACACAAGAAATCAGGAAGAATGAAGACAAGGCAAATACAAGAATCAGAAGATTAGAAAAAAAAGCCTGAAGTCTGTTTACAAGTCACTGAAAGAAGTTCATTAATATGATCATGCCTCAGTGAAGAACAAAGGTTAAAGACTTTAAAGGTTTCAGAAATGTTGAAGATTCAGTATACAAGTGCCACCGGAAGATTTCAGTGTATTGGCATTGATTGAAGATAGACTGTGTTCGAAGCATAGGAATCTGAAGAATTGAAGACAGGGTATAGACTGAGGTTAATGAAGACGTTGTCTAAAGTACCAGAAAGGATTCCAGTGAAAGTACAGTTGTTTATTGACAGTCAGTGTCTGAAGCAATAAAGTTGAGGCAAGCTTAACAATATAATCAAGGCTATAATACGAAGACCTGAATCGGGGTTAGTCGTCTGTGAACCAGACCAGTTGCACTAGGCGTCAACAGCTCGTGAAAGGAATCTGGGTATTATTTATAGAAGGATTGTTAAGTTGAGGAACGTACCTGGATTGAACGTTTATCTGTTAAAGTACGAGAAGAGGTGCGCGGGGTATACAGCTCAACAGCTCAGGGGACTGGCGAAGCTCAAAGTTTAATTGTTAAATTAAATAAATTATTTAATGGACTTTAATATAATTTATTTAATAAACTTAAAATGATTTATCTTATAAACTTTAAATAAGTTTATTTTATAAATCTAAATTAGTTTATTTATATAAGTTATATTTAAGTTTATTTTATAAATTAATTTAATTACATTTTAAACTTAAAAAGAAAAGAAATAAAAAAAAGACAAAAAGAAAAGAAACAAAAAGAAATAGAAATAGAAAAACAAAAGGAAAACAAAAGAAAAGAAAAAGGAAAAGCAAAAAGAAAAAAAAGAATAAACAAAAAAACAAAAGAACTTGCACATGTTTTTGGTTAAGTACATGTTAATGTACTAGTAATTGTACATGTCGCCACACAATCAAAGCTACTCCATCCTGTACCTTTGTCACCACAGAGCTTTCTTTTGTTTGGTTAAGTAAAGAAGTGTAGTGCCTTTTGTCACCACACAAATCAAGCATCCTTGTCGCCACAAAGATTCTGTCATCATAGAAATATTGTACTCCTGTCGCCACAGAGCTCCTCTCTCCTCAGCCACAAATTATTGGATAAAGTCTACACTTTGCAGCAGAAGAGATTCAGCCATTCATTCTGAAATATTTTCTGTTCATCTTCTCTCCAAAAAAGAGAAGTGAAATGGCAGCATTGATTTACAGAGAAGCTCAAGCTATTTGTTTATCCGTTTAACTTCTCACTGGAGTAACGTTATAATGCCCGATTTAATTCTTGTATATTCATAGGGGCATTATAATCGTTACCCGGTAATTAAATCCTAGTACAACCAAAAGCTAGATTATTGTATAGGATTTTATTTATAAATCTTTGTAGTAGCTAGGAACTTTATTGTTCTTAGACTGTAGCCGATTAATTTATTTACCGGAGTGTAGCAACACCCTCGAGGATTTATATAAGAACATATATTTCCCCGAATATCTTGTGTTCCTCGTTTTATCGTTCCAAACACTATTGCTCTCAAGAACACGAAACACTAACCGAGCACTAAATATTTTATCCGCTAAAGATTCGAAAAAAAATTTAATTTAGTGATTATCGTATTCAATCCCCCCTTCTACGATAATTCGGGACCTAACACCTAGGCAAGTTTACGAACCCAACTCCATTTACTGTTGTGTTGTGAAAGGATTGTTTTATTATCATTGCATAAATACCATGCTTGACATGATATGTAGCAACTGAACTTTTCGCAAAATGTAGCGATGTTGTACGATAAGTATATTTCGTACAATATTTAATTCCGCTTTAAGCGTGACGTATGATTATAAGACCGAGAGTCGGTCGGGATTTTAAGATAAAAATCCGGGAATCATTCCGGTGATATTATGGGACGATTACAAGTCCATAATAGTACATTTTAAAGGGACTCAACGTCCACTTACGAAACATTAAAATACCTCGAACTTTTGTTAAAACGATTTCCCAACGATCATATTCCCTCAACTATATTTTATTGTTCGAATAATAAATATTTTATACCTATTCCTTTATTATGGGAGAATTATACTCCAACGATTATTTATTTCAAACCCGAGTAAATATTAAAGATTATTAATTGCGTAGACATAAACTAGTTGAGGAATATTATTTTAAATATTCTTTTAAAGAGTAAACTCATTCGAGGTTTAATTATTTATCTATTATCATTTAATTAATTATTATTTATTAAAGGGTTTATTTATGATTTAAAATCATAGAACCTGATTTAAAATACTTTCTGATTTTCGGAAAATTATTCGAATAATTTCAGATCGTCGGATAATATTATCTCGACTTATTTTTATATTTTGAATATAGTTTCAAAGAGAAACTCCCCCACCCTTATTTAATTATCTGTTGACAATGGTCAACTCACATCCTTTGTACTTCCTCCGAAAACTTTTGAAAGTACTTATATATATATATATGAAGTAAGGCTATGCCTATCAACAAGCAAAATGCTTGGGGGAACTTCGATGTGGTTCGAGTTCTCGGGATATGATAGGATCTTCTAGAGGACAAGGGAGGGGTAGGATCCAAGTACTCCGTGTATTGGATAGACTACTGGTACCGTAGGAGACGGTACAACATATACCTAAGGACCTGCGAAGTGTGTGTATACCCGAAAAGAGGACACATAGCCCGTATGCGGCAAGGTTGATAACCAGGATACGAAGGTGTCGTCCTTCTACTAGTAGAAAAGGTTACTTTTATCATAGTACGACTGATCATCGTATGCGGTGGCTCCAACGAATGTCCTATTCTTCCAATTGGAATTGTGATATAATACCGTAAAAGCCTAGGTGCTAGGTTTACTATTAAGGTATTCGCAGGTTAATAAAATCCACTAAAGGATTGTTTTCGTAAAAGGTGTGTATCACCAAGGGAAACTATTTTCGAATGAAACATAATTATCATATATGATGTTTTACGTAAGTTTATCGTACAGTCATTTTCATACTGTACATTATTATGCTGGGCATTATAGCTCACTCTTGCTTTCTTTTAAATGACACAACACAATAGTGAATCAAGATGCCTACCATGAGAACCACAGCCAGGAAACGGGTAGGAAATGGCCAGCTGTTCCGTAGATTGTTTGGTGCTATACCGCAGGTAGTCCGAATAAGCTGGATTGGTTTTCAGTTGTTTTTAGTTCAGCTTATTTATAAGTATGACTTATGTAAGGTAATAAATAAGAAACGTATATTTGGCCGACGGACTAGCCTTACTTAAAGGTTATTTCTCGGTAAGACTTAATTACTTCTGGGTTGTAATAATTATCACTTTGCGGTTTAATCTACTCTAATAATGAATGGTTCATTTCCAAGACAATAACCTGTAAGTATGTGTGTGTGATAAGTGTGGGGTCGTAAAGTGTGAGTATTTATATATTGTGGTGTGAGGTATGTGGTTTATTGTGGTTTAGATGGCGTGGCCTCCGAGATTCCCGACCCCGGATTTTGGGGCGCCACAGAAATGATATCAGAGCCTTAGGTTATCAAATCCTGGAAATGATAGGATATAAAATACGTAGACATAGGAATAATAAAATAATCAATTAGAGCTCAAGTCGAGTTTGTCGTCGGGCTACACGGGTAGTCTTGACAGTTTTACCCTCAAGGGAATCTTGATTCTAAGTTAGTAACACATTGCATATTATGTCAGGTACCAGTAGAGCCTATGAGGGAGGTTGACCCTGTTGATGATGTTATGGTTCCTGAGCATGACCCTACTCCCGATCCAGAGGACCCACCCATTGATGACTCAGATGATGACCTTACTGAGGATGTCCCGGAGGAGGAGACTGACCTTCCTATCCCCATAGCTGATGACGTTGAGATGACCCAGGGAGATGGTGTAGGCTGGAGGGATGTAGAGATGTACCCTCACCCGACTATTCGCTCTCCTACACCACACCCAGGGATGCAGAGCCCCCCTATACTGATGATGATGAGGAGGATGGGATATATGTACAGGTCTACGAGGCTCATGACATATCCTCTAGCGACACAGACTCACCTCTACCACCCCCGGCGACCATACATGTAGCTGTACACAACTGGATGGTGGCTCAGCTTAACGCTGAGATCACTGTGGTATCTTCCCGCATTGCGGAGTTACGCCAGGCACTGACAGCTGAGAGAGCCATCCGACTAGGATACCCAGGGGATTTCAGAGCTGCTTCCCCAGCCATAGCCCGCAGAGAGATTTATGGGATCGAGCTCCGTACCCGGGTTCAGATGAGGATGACGGCGATTGAAGGATACATCCCGGTAGTTGATACAGAGCTGATGTTGGCAGGAGCGATGAGGAGGGTGCGTGACCTCACGCGCAGTGACAGTGATTGAGGGACTAGTGACTATTTATGGACCTTGAAGAAGGTTGGGTGACTTGTCACCAATTTTGATAGGATAGCTAGTAGTAGATAGCGGTCCTAGCCCTTCAGGGTATACGGCTTATGTATTTGCATTTCAGATTTTTAGGACAAGTAATGATGTATTATAATCAGGCACGTATGAACTCGGCTACTTGTTTTGTCCCCCAGATATAAGTGGGAGACCATATGGTATATATATCTAGCAGTTATTTAGAAATGGATTTCCATATTATTGCATCTAATAAAAACATGCTAGATAATAGATGACATGCTTACATATGAATAAATTAATCCAATTGTAAAATATTACAACTACATTGACAAATTTTCCTTATCAGAACAATGCCACCCCGTAGAAGAGGAACCAGGGCACAGCCCGCAGAATCTGTTAACCAACAACGGAATGAACCTGACCCTGCAGTGAATGAAGAAAGTAAAGAGGACCTAGACTATAATGAATATGATGAGGAAGAATATGTAGAAGAAGAGGCTGAGGATACCCATCAGGGAGGGAACCCCGTGAATGAATTTATGGAACTATTAAGAGCAAATCTAAACCAACAGCCTATTCCACCACAGCCACATGCTGCCCAACAGACTGCAGCCACTGCCTTTAGGGCCTTCAAATCTCTCAAACCCCCAGAGTTTCTAGGATCTTCCGACCCCGTTGAGGCACGAGTCTGGCTCAAAGAGATAGAAAAGTCCTTCGAGAAACTAGGTGTAGAGGAACGGCACAAGACCATTTTCGCTTCTTACATGCTGAAAGGAGAAGCTAATCACTGGTGGGAGTCCAAACGAAACCTAGAGACTGGTGCTGTGATTCAATGGGATAGGTTTACCCGACTGTTCTTAGACAAGTATTTCCCTAGGTTTATGGAAACCCAGATGGAGATTAAGTTTCTGGAGTTGAAACAGGATAGGATGACTATGGCAGAGTATGAGGCCCAGTTTAATGAGCTATTATGATATGTGCCTAAATTTGTGAATACTGAAGAGAAGAAAGCGTGAAGGTTTCAGCTTGGTCTGAAACAGTGGATCCAAAACCGAGTGGTGGTACTAGAACTGACAGATTAAGCCACCTTAGTGCAGAAAGCCTCGATTGTTGAAGTTGGCAGTGAGCAGAGTGTGAAGGAAAAAGAAAATAGGAAGAGAAAGATAGGAAACCAAGGCGGAGGAGGAGTAGGAACCGGGAATAGGATCCTTCCAAGCAGGTTCGTCAGGGGAGTGGTGTCCCAACCTGCGCGAGGCCTCGGATTCAGAAAGGCCCCAAGTGAGAGTGTTGGCCAGGGTGGCGGACAATCTAGGGCAACATTTCATAGCCAACCACATGCCCCAATACCAGAATGTCAGACATGTGGAAAAAGACACTTTGGGGTGTGCACCCAGGCAAGAGCCCCTCTTAACACCTTGCCAACAACTGTCCCCAATACAGCAAGACATGTTTCCAATGTGGGAAAGTAGGGCATATGAGTAAGGATTGCCCGACGTTGAAGCCCCCAGCCTCAGGGATGAGCAGAGCTACATCCAACCGACCCCCAACTGCTAGGACCTTCAACATAACCGTTCAGGATGCTGTCCGAAACACTAATGTGATAGCAGGTACCTTTCTGTTAAATTCCGAACATGCAAATGTCCTATTTGACTCTGGAGCAACCAAGTCATTTATATCTCAAGATTTTGCTAAAAAGTTAAAACTTAACGCCATACCCTTACGTGAGATATTACAAGTGGAAATAGCAAACAAAGAAATAATTTCTGTGAATCAAGTACACCCTAAGTGCAAGTTGAAATTAGAAGGGAAGGCCTTCGAGGTTAACCTAATCCCATTTGCGTTAGGAGAATTTGATGTAATCTTAGGAATGTATTGGTTATCCAGTAATGGAGCGCAAATAGATTGTGAACAGAAGAGGGTAAAGATAAGAGTGCAAAATTGAAAAGAAGTAGTGTTTAGAGGTCAACGACAGAACCAGAAATTTCTGACCATGCTACAGGCAAAAAGATTATTAAGGAAAGGTAACGAGGCTATTTGTTTTATGTGGTAGATACCAAGAAGGGAGTCCCTAATATACAGGACATACCCGTAGTGAACGAATTGGAGGATGTGTTTCCAGAGAACTTACCAGGGTTGCCACCTGACAGGGATATAGAATTCGCTATGGAATTAGCACCAGGAGCAGCACCAGTATCCAAGGCCCCATATAGGCTAGCCCCAGTTGAGATGAAGGAACTAGCTTCTCAACTGCAAGAGTTATTAGATAATGGAATGATAAGACCCGGTGTGTCGCCATGGGGAGCGCCAGTATTGTTCGTAAAAAAAAAGGACGGCAGTATGAGGTTATGCATAGACTATCGAGAGCTGAATAAGCTGACTATTAAGAATAGGTACCCTCTCCCTAGGATTGATGACCTATTCGATCAACTCAAGGGAGCTGTGCATTTTTCCAAAATAGATTTGAGGACAGGATATCACCAGCTGAAAATCAAACCGGAGGATATACCGAAGACTGCTTTTCACACTAGGTATGGACACTATGAGTTCTTAGTCATGTCGTTTGGGCTAACCAATGCACCCGCAGCCTTTATGGATTTGATGAATAGAGTGTTTAAAAAGTACCTAGATATATGTGTGATAGTTTTTATAGATGATATTCTAATCTACTCAAAGACAGAGCAAGAACATGCAGAACAATTGAGGATAGTCTTAGAAATCTTGAGGAACGAGAAATTATATGCCAAGTTCTCGAAGTGCGAGTTTTGGTTAAGAGAAGTTCAGTTCTTAGGACATGTGGTGAGTAGCAAAGGAGTTTTAGTTGACCCCACAAAAATAGAGGCCGTATTAAATTGGGAAAGACCAACTACCCCAACAGAGGTTAGGAGTTTTGTGGGTTTAGCAGGATATTACCGAAGATTCGTGCAAGAATTTGCTAAGACAGTTGGTCCACTGACTAGACTTACCCAGAAGACAGAAAAGTTTGTATGGACAGAGAAATATGAGGAAAGTTTTCAAGAACTGAAAAGAAGACTGGTGTCAGCACCAATGCTCGCTCTTCCCGATGGAAGGGGGAGTTTGTGATATACATCGACGCATCGCTTAAGGGATTAGGATGTGTGCTTATGCATCACGGCAAAGTTAAAGCGTAGGCCTCTCGACAATTGAAGGAGTATGAGAGCAGATACCCGACGCATGATCTAGAATTAGCAGCCATAGTGTTTGCCATGAAAATTTGGAGACACTACCTATACGGTGAGAAATGCGAGATCTACACAGACCATAAAAGCCTCAAATATATTTTCACTCAGAAGGAACTGAACATGAGACATAGGAGATGGTTAGAGTTGATTAAGGACTACGACTGTGAAATTTTGTATCACCCGGGTAAAAGCCAATGTGGTGGCTGACGCCCTTAGTAGGAAGGAAAGACTCAAGATGATAATGACATCAGAGGAGTTAATTAAAGAATTTAAGAAAATGGAAATCGACGTGAGAATGACCGGTAAAGGAACGGAAGGATTATTTGAGATTAAGCTAGTGCCGGAACTGACTAAAAAGATACGAGTATGTTAGGAAAAGAAGATGAGTGAAGAAAATAGGAACATTGACTGGTGAGGAAGTGAGATGCGAGAAAGACGAGAAAGGGATCATGAGGTATGCGTCCCGAATTTGGATACCAAATGTGAAAGAGTTAAAGGACGAGCTGTTGCACAAGGGGCACAGCTCCAGATATTCAATCCACCCAGGAAGTACGAAGATGTACCGTGACTTTAAGGAATATTATTGGTGGCCTAACATGAAGAGAGAAGTAGCGGAGTGGGTCAGCAAGTGCTTGACATGCCAGAGAGTGAAGGCTGAACATCAGCGACCTGGTGGACTATTACGGCCCCTGGAAATTCCGGAATGGAAATGGGAGCATATAGCCATGGATTTTGTGACAGGCCTACCAAGGACAAAGACCAATCACAACGCCATATGGCTTATCATAGATAGATTGACCAAGTCCACACACTTCCTACCAATCAACGAAAGGTACACCGTAGACAAGTTGGTGGACATTTACTTGAAAGAAATTATAGTGAGACATGACGTTCCTGTAGCCATAGTGTCAGATAGAGACCCAAGGTTTAATTCCCGATTTTGGAGAAGCTTCCAAGAATGCGTAGGCACCGGACTAAACATGAGTATCGCTTACCACCCCCAGACTGATGGACAAAGTAAAAGGACTATTCAGACCGTAGAAGATATGCTGCGAGTATGTGCCATTGATTTTAAAGGAAATTGGAATGATCACTTACCCCTTATCGAAATTGATTACAACAATAGCTATCACGCTAGCATAGAAATTCCTCCGTATGAAGCTCTTTATGGAAGGAGATGTCGTTCTCCCCTATGTTGGGATGAAGTTGGAGAACACAAGATAATAGGACCAGAGTTGGTCCAACAGACCAAGGAAATGGTGGGACTCATCCGGAAAAGACTGGTAGCAGCTCAGGACAGATAAAGGAAGTACGCCGACCAGACCAGGAAGGATAGGGAATATGAGGTAGGAGATTCAGTGCTATTGAAGGTATCTCCGTGGAAAGGGGTGATGAGATTTGGGAACAAAGGGAAGCTGAGTCCCAGATTCATAGGACCCTTTGAAATTTTGAGGAGAATAGGACCTCTAGCTTACGAGCTCGCCTTGCCCCCTAATCTGCAACAAGTGCACAATGTGTTCCACATGTCCATGTTAAGAAAGTACCATGCAGATGTACGACACGTAATAGAATACGAGCAGGTAGATTTACAACCAGACCTGACCTACATCGAGCAGCCAGTAAGGATAATGGACCAAAAAGAACAAGTGCGAAGGAACAAGACTGTTGTAACACCCCCAAATCCGGGGTCGGGGATCCGGGTTGTCACGAGTTCCATTTCCCTTAATAACACCCAAACTTAATAATTACTCAACTACTCTGTACTGTGACCCCACAATAAACACACACACCACACGTTATAGTCTCAGAGATGAACATCTAAAAAAATAACCACAAGTCATTATATTCCACAATTATCTGCCAATACACCTTAAAAGGTTTTCTGAATAAATTTACATTTCTTTGCCATTATTACAATTCATAAATATACATAAATCTGGTACATCAGAAGTTGAAAGCCTAGCCTATTGGTAGTTCCTACCTCAGCTATGGCGGCATCAGTGCTTCTAGAAAACTGCGGAACGTCTCCTAACCTCTTGCGAATCGGGAGCTTGGTCCGGTTCCTCTTGTCTATCTGATGTTGTGTGATGAAAGAAGAAAGCAAGGGTGAGCAGCAAGCCCACCAAAATAATATGTATAATGATTAATAGTATATGAGCCTTCTCATAGTACTCATGAAAGTCTTGGTCAAAAGAAATGAACCAAGTTGATATCTTAATGCGATGAAGTCGCAAAATATTCAGTATATATATATACATATATATACTTTTCAAAATATTGGAAGTCCTCTTCCATGCATAATACACACAGAGTTCCAGTGTATAACTGTATAAAAATACCGTTGCAAGGTGATCTCATATATCTAACCTTGTCTCAACGTTTTTCTGAAAATCTTTGTCATGCATAAGATAATCATTTACTAGATATAAGTTTAAAAGATGAAGTTACAAGATACTCCAATATACTTATATCTTTTCCAAATACTACTTGAACTACCACCGTTCAAGTTATAATTAGTTCAAAATTTCATCACATAGATGAGACTACAAGATAATACTTGAATAGATTCAACCTTTAAAATATCATCAAAATAAAATGATGTTATGAGATACTTCATTTGATGCAAACATCATTTTGAAAACTTGACCCTGCCAACACTCAACAATCGCCCAACCGTAGCCTTTCTATCGAAGTGCTCTGGGTAGTGTTGCAGAAATATCCAATTGGATGATGAACTCATTACGGGAGTTTGCCGTGCCAGGAAGACCACTTACGATGATCAGTCGTAGTAGTGCAACCCCACCATTTTCTACATGTAGAGGAGAACCTGTCGGATTTACTTGTCAACCGAACACTGAACTCCTAAGGAATGGACCTCCTTAGCGGAACTTCCAGGCCATTTGGGCCAATATAATAAGGTTGGGCCGGCGCCACTCGACCACTTACGCCACTCCTAGTTCAGATGAAATCCATGACTCTGAAACGTAAAGCTCGTTCCCCCTTTCCCCAAGTAGAAACTTGTTGATACGGCTCCACCAAGAAGTCTTATCTAGTTGGAAAGGAGAACTCACCGATATTTCCCAGGAGATGCCTGTTAATGGATTAACTTGTTCCAAGAATTTTACTTCCCGAGTGTTGGGTAAGTAATCGATTCATTTAACAAAACAGCAACCTTGTTGCGAATATAAAATACACCACAGAGCCGGATCCCTTAGGTTTTTGAGCGAGTATTCAAGTCCCCTTAAAATGGAAGATCTTGAATTTGAAAACAAGTTTTGGGATCCGCTCTACCTTTTAAATTCATTTTGAAGACTCGAAAACGTTTTTAAGAATGTTTGGAGTAAAGCTGATTTAATGACGTAAATCAGTCCCTGTTATATTTAGAAAATGTCTGAATATTATTATTTAAATAATATTCCCATAAAGAATAATCTTTATAAAAATAATCGAAGTAGAAGTATTAAAACTTATACTTGAAATGGATATCAAATAACCAAAGATATACTTATATGAAAGTACTATCTTTATTTGAATAATCGAAAATAAGTTTGACTATTGACACCTTATTCTTTAATAAAATAAAGAATATATTTCAGTAACAAGCGGAGTCATAATACCTCGAATGAATATTATAAATAATATTCATTAAATAAAATAAAGGAGTCATACATCCTCAAATGAATATTCAAATAATATTCAATAATAAAATAAAGGAGTCATAAGTCCTCGGAGGAATATTCATAATAATATTCATTAAATAAAATAAAGTTATCGAATAAACCTTATTCGATTAATAGTTTTGAAAACTATAACCATATATATATAAATATATATGTATATATATACATATATACAAAATCTACTCGGGATCCTCGACTCCCGGTTTAGAAAATATTCCACCTTTTGGGTCCCTATACTAAGGGTATATGCAAGTTACCGCTATCCTCTAGCATATGTATTATCAACTGAATCAACAGATATATATAGCAAGAATACGAAACAGGCATGCATATATATATATATATATATCATAGCAGCATGCTTCAATATATTGCAACATTTGCTAATTAACCAACATGCATCTATCGCAAGATAATGCAAATACATATATACATCACAACAACAGTATAACGGGTAGAAAACTTGCCTGAGTGCTCCCGGATAGACTTAAGCTTAGAGTGGGTCCGATAACCTATGAACAACAACATAAGTCCGAATTAAACCCCGGTCGCTTAAGAAACTAGACTTTAACCATTTAGAGTCCTAACGCTTGCTTTTGCGCTTAACGATTCACTTACGTCGCTCGAGTACCCTCGGCTCCACCATTTTTAATAAATTAACCATTAAGAATTTTAAAGCGATTCTTTCGCGAGTGTCTTACCAACTGCCTAACACACTTACCATAAATGTTTCATACATTAATTAACCCTTTTTGGTCTTTAACCTATGTTTCAAAGTAAGGCGAGGGGAAAAGCTTCGTTCGCGAAACGCCGTTACTTGAAACGGTCGTTTCTCCTAAACCATGCATCGGAATCGAACGAACTACATATCAAAACGAAGCTCGTAACATGAGCTATCTAAACATGGCAGTGGTCATAATCTAGCAGGGGGTTCTCGGGTCCTAATGTTATGCACAAAAACAGTCTAAAGAAAATCGGACGTTACGACGGCTATGTTTACGCGATTTCCCCATTTTTAAACCATTCAAAACCAACCCAATTCAACCTCAAATCCAACATACAACCAACGTCCATCCTTATCACATCATACCAACCCCAACCAATTCAATTTTACCATTCATACTTATGCCTAAGCTTAACTTTAACCATGCTTAAGTTCTTTTAATCAAAACAACAACATTTACCATTCCATTTCAATACCAATTCAATCCCAAACTCTAAATTACCAACATCAAGCTACAATATCATCCTACTAATCAAAATCATCTTATAATACATAGGAATCTAGGGTTTGGAGATGATATACCTTCCTTGAAGTGGTGGGAGGAGCTAGGAAGCCTTAAGAAGCTTTGAGAAGTCTTAGGAATGCTTGGATCTTCAAGGAAAACAAGAAAAATTTCAAGTTAAAAACTTGAAAACACTATTCATAGTCTTCTTCTTTGATTAAATGAAGAAGCTTGAGAAGGAATTTATGGCTTAAACTCATGATATAGCCCTAACTAAGCATAAAGATGATTAGGGAATTATCTTACCAATTTAGGAGGCTTGGATCTTGAGTTTTGAATTTCTTGCCCTTTAAAATGATAAAAAGCCGAGAGCAAAGATGAACCATGCCTTGGTTTCTTTTTGATTTTGATGAAGAATGAATTTGCTTGGCTTGGTTGACTTGTTTTTGTGTTTGATTTAGTCAATTACCTATTTGCCCTTGATTTTGTGTGGTTCTCATTCAACCACACCTCCTTCCTTCCCATGTCATGCTTGTGTCATCCTCATGATGTCATCCTCCCCTCCTTGTCCTCTTCTCATTGGTTGGGTGACATCATCCTCTCTAATTCCTTTGATTAACTTCCTAATTGTTTGCCTAATGACCGCTGATCTGTTATACGGTTCGCTTAACTTTCGTTTTCGTTTATCGTTTGAGGGATCATACCCGGGATCTTATTACTTAGGTTCCCTTAACCTTTCTCAATATATTGTATTCCTTTTATGATCCTCTCTTATAATCCTTTAATTTAAATCCTTTTTATCCTGTTACCTTATACTCAATTCTTTCCGTATCTATTGGATTTCCGGGAAAAATCAAAGTGTTCGGAATTGGATTCTAACGATCTTTACATACACTTATATACCACATAGAGTACTAATAATATCCCATAAGATCAATAACAGAACCCCTACATAGCGTGGCATGAAAATTTTTCTCATTCAGCAAAAACACTATTCATAAGGGTTTCAAAAATTTCCAAAAATTGGGGTTATTACAACTGTGAAGCTGGTTAGAATCTGATGGAGGAATCAAAATGTCGAAGAGTCAACTTGGGAACTTGAAGACGCAATGAGGAATAGATACCCCCACTTAATTTCTAATTGATTCCGGGACGGAATCCTTGTTAGAGGGGAAGACTGTAATAACTCGAATTTTTGAGACCTTATAAAACGTTTAATGAATGGTAACCCTGACGGACGGGAAAAACTTTTGAGCCCACATTATGTAGTGCATGAGAAAATGAGTTTCAGAGTTGATCTTATGATTATGCGAACCAAATGAGTGTATGTAAACGCTATTAGTTTTCGAATAAAACGAACTTTGAAAAATGACCATATTTACGAATCATCGAGGATTAAGGGAATCATAATATAATTACGAATATAAAACCCTACGGATTTATACCCAAGTAGGATAATTCAAACATAAGGAATAAATACGAAAGGAATTACGTCGCGAACCATTTACGAGGAAGTATTACGAAAACGTTTAAGCGACCGAGCGAACGCGTAAATGATTAAATAAACGTAACGCACTAACTAACCATGGTAAGAAAGTAACCATGGTTACTTTATCAAATAGTGAGCTAGAGATAGGATGATAAACCAAGACTAATGGAATAGTAAGCTAATAAAGCTAAGCAAGTGACTTAGCTTATAATCTACCACAAGCTAGTTAGATTTGTCCATGAATTTGGCATCAAGAATAAACCTAGGATTCTAAACTAGGAGAATATCAAATCAATATAAGATATCACCAACATCATTTCCTAGAAGCAACCAAGAAAGCAAGCATAAAAACACTCCCTCTCTCTCTCTCTCTCTTTAAGCCCCATTCGGCCTTCTTCATCAAACCAAGGAATTTAAAATCAAAACCTCAAGTTCTAGCCACGGTTAAATCCTCCCATTAATTCTCAAGCTTCCTAACAACCAAACTAAGGTAAGATAAATCTTTTATCCCTTTTTATTAAGGTTTGATGGGTGAAATAAAATCAAGAAAGTTGTTAATAAATAGTATGAATATGAACTCTTCTTTGGTTTCTTGATTTCAGTCGTGGTTTTAGGTTCCAAAAACAATACCAAGCACTCCTAAGTCTTCTCCATCATCAAGAACACATCTCAAGCTTTCAATAAAGGTAAAAATCTTTGACCCAACTTTATTTAAGATTCAATTTCAAGATCCTTTTAGTATGTAGTTGTAAATCTAGTTTTAGTGGTGATATTGTTGAGATCTTGATGTTTAGTTAAGTAGATTTAAGGATCATTGTTGTTGCCTCAATAATATAATTTTCTTGAGAGGAGTTAGTGTATTGATGATGATATGATGATTGTTGGTGGTAGTATAAAGATTTAAGGCGTAAACGAAACTCCAATCGTAAACGTAATCTCGTTAAAACGAACAAAACATAACTTTAAGTTTCTGCAGAAAGTTCCGAAGATTTAAACTATAGTTTGTTGAAAATTAACCCTTTTTTATGATAAACAGTGTTATAAGGATCGTTTAGGCGCTTGAATCGCTTGATTCTGACTTACGGATCAAAAGTTATGGTCGTTTTACTAAAAGTGATTTACGCGACGAAAACTGCTACGAATTACGAACTTTGAAAATATAAAGGATCGACTTAAGAAGGTTCATAAATCATTAAATTTTTACAGAGAGTAGCATATTGAGTTTCCTAACTACAGTAAAAATTCAAGTGAGAATAATTATTTTTCAAATTTATAAAAATATCGGAGCCGAGACCGCGCGATTAGAAACCGTAGAATCCATAAGCGGAGCCGACGGCGAAAATGAAAATGAACTTAAGTTACTTAGAAAAAGGAAGCGACCATAATGTACATAAGGACTTAAAGAAATAATAAGGGTAAAATAAGTTGAGAGGGTGCGTAATAAGTAGGACATGAGTGTGAGTCGCCGTAAATTAGAACGGGACCTAACGAAATGAATTGTGTTCATGATTATAGATTTCCGAGCGGAACCTAGAGCATCCTCCACCTTGAGATACCCAGGAAAGTTTCCGAACCCAACTCCATTTACTGTTGTGTTGTGAAAGGATTGTTTTATTATCCTTGCATAAATACCATGATTTCCATGATACGTAGTAGTTGAACTTTTTGCAAAATGTAGCGATGTTGTACGATAAGTATATATCGTAAAATATTTAATTCCGCTTTAAGCGTGACGTATGATTATAAGACCGAGAGTCGGTCGGGATTTTAAGATGAAAACCCGGGAATCATTCTGGTGATATTATGGGACGATTACAAGTCCATAATAGTACGTTTTAAAGGGACTTAACGTCCACTTACGAAACATTAAAATACCTCGAACTTTTGTTAAAACGATTTCCCAACGATCATATTCCTTCAACTATATTTTATTGTTCGAATAATAAATATTTTATACCTATTCCTTTATTATGGGAGAAGTATACTCCAATATTTATTTCAATCCCGAGTAAACATTTAATATTATTAATTGCGTAGACATAAACTAGTTGAGGAATATTATTTTAAATATTCTTTTAAAGAGTAAACTCATTCGAGGTTTAATTATTTATCGATTATCATTTATTTAATTATTATTTATTAAAGGGATTATTTATGATTTAAAATCATAGAACCTAATTTAAAATACTTTCTGATTTTCAGAAAATCATTCGAATAATTTCAGATCGTCGGATGATATTATCTCGACTTATTTTTATATTTTGAATATAGTTTCAAAGAGAAACTCCCCCCTTATTTAATTATCTGTTGACAACTGTCAACTCACATCCTTAGTACTTCCTATGAAAACTTTCTGAAGTACTTATATTTAAATGAAGTAAGGCTATGTCTATCAACAAGCGAAATGCTTGGGGGAACTTCGATGTGGTTCAAGTTCTCGGGATATGATAGGATCTCCTAAAGGACAAGGGAGGGGTAGGATCGAAGTACTTCATGTATTGGATAGACTACTGGTACCGTAGGAGATGGTACAACATGTACCTTAGGACCTGCGAAGTGTGTGTATACCCGAAATGAGGACACATAGCCCGTATGCGGCAAGGGTGATAACCGGGATACGAAGGTGTCATCCTTCTACTAGTAGAAAAGATTACTTTTATCGTAGTACGACTGATCATCGTATGCGATGGCTTCAACGAATGTCCTATTCTTCCAATTGGAATTGTGATGCAATACCGTAACCCAAGCCTAGGTGCTGGGTTTACTATTAAGGTATTCGCAGGTTAATAAAATCCACTAAAGGATTGTTTTGTAAAAGGTGTGTAGCACCAAGGGAAACTATTTTCGAATAAAACGTAATTATCATATATGATGTTTTACGTAAGTTTATCATACAGTCATTTTCATACTGTACATTATTATGCTGGGCATTATAGCTCACTCTTGCGTTATTTTAAATAACACAATACAACAGTGAATCAAGATGCCTACCATGAGAACCACAGCCAGGAAACGGGTAGCAAATGGCCAGCTGTTCCGTAGTTTGTTTGGTGTTGTACCGCAGGGAGTCCGAATAAGCTGGATTGGTTTTCAGTTGTTTTTAGTTCGGCTTATTTATAAGTATGACTTATGTAAGGTAATAAATAAGAAACGTATATTTGTCCGACGGACTAGCCTTACTTAAAGGTTATTTCCCGGTAAGACTTAGTTACTTTTGGGTTGTAATAATTATCACTTTGCGGTTTAATCTACTCTAGTAATGAATACTTCGTTTCCAAGACAATAACCTGTAAGTGTGTGTGTATGATAAGTGTGGGGTCTTAAGTGTGAGTATTTATATATTATGGTGTGAGGTATGTGGTTTATAGTGGTTTAGATGGCGTGGCCTCCGAGATTCCCGACCCCGGATTTTGGGGCACCACAGGTGCCATCACAACAATTGGAAAATTGACAAGGACAAAATTAAAGAGAGAATGGAATTTCAGATGTTTCTTGAATAAGACAACATATTTTGATGCTCTTCCGTGTACTTCTCTGAAAATTAGGTACTCTCTTCTCTATTCTGGTAATTTTGACTATGGTAACACCATTCTTCAATTCATAATTTCTAGGAGAACAGATACATCAGGAGTAATAGAGTATACTAGATTTCTTCAAATGATTTTTAATTTTCTATGCCCTAATGCTGAATTTGCTAATGATGAATTGCTTCCCGTATTTCAAATTTCTAAGAAGGCTATCATTGATCATATTAAAAGAGATGAGAAGAATAAGTTTTCAGTACTTCTTTTCCTGCCTCAGGAGGTCAGGAAATTTTTGTTGAGAAATAGACCTACTCCTTCACAAGTGCCTGCAAATCCTGATGCGGGCACCTCTGTAACATTTCCTGATGTTGTGGAACAAGATACTACCCATCTTGTTTCTAACCCAAGCATTCCTTCTCCTAAACAAAACTCCAATCCAGCTCCTAAATTAGCCTCCTCTAATATCTCCTAAAAGGCATCAGTTGTACTAAAGAAAAGGCTGGTTAAGAAATCTATTCAATATGAACAGAGAGCTCAACATGCCTCACTGAGTGAGAGTGAGAAGAAAGAAAAATGTTTTCCAGTACGAAAAAGAAGGTTGATCATGCAAGATGATTCTAAATCTGATGATCAAATGCCCATTGGGCCAAGGATGAAGATAAAGAAATCAACAGTTGCAATTCTTGATGACTCTATTGACATAACTGGAACCAAGGAGCCAACTACTGATGCTAGTGCTCTGATCAAAACGTTTCCACTAACCAAAGAAACTTTTGTGCCCAAGACAGTTAACAAGAACAAGTTGAAAAGAAAAGTTGAAGATGTGGTTAGGTACATCAGAAAGAAGAAAAAGGCTCAGTCCTCTGCTATAGATGTCAGTCCACAAGAACCTAAGTCTCAAAGGGATTTAGCAACTAAGACACATTCAGTCACACAAGAACCATCTTCTCAAAGGGAAGATGCAGACAAAGAGGCTGCAAAAATAATTATTGATTTTTCTCAAGGTGATCTTCTAGCTGACTCTAAACAACTGCTGCAAGAAAAGAAGGCTCATCGGGATGTATTTTCCAAGGTGGATGCAGTTATTAATGATATGATATTTGAGGAGTGTACACAAGAACCTTTACCAATACTTTTTGAAGCAGCTCATATTCCTCAGGCCCCACAAGAACCATCAGTTCAAAATACTGATGTTGGCCTAGTTCATTCCCCTGACAAATCAAATCCTGATGATATAACAAATCCTGATATTGATCAACTGTCCATTCAAGCAGCTTCTACTGATGATTCCTTGCTGCTAACTAGCTTGATAAAGCATCTTGATGTGTTGTTTGTTCCTCCACTATCATCATTTCCACTTGAGGACTCACTTTCAGGTATTGCTTATTTTCCTCTGTTGTTCCTCATATTTGTATAATTACAAATAGTCTCTTATTTGAGGTTACCTCTATTTATATGACAAGCATACTACTCCTCTCAGCCATCTCTTATTTCTTTGCAAAATATATGATTGTGCTTTTCTGTGAGACTGTGTGAAAATACTATGTGAGAAAATTAAATTTTGAGTGGCAGTCTCATGTACTGGAAAAAGGAGAGGTAGATTTGAGAAAAGAATTTTATAAGTGTTTCTTTACTTATAAACTTTCTTATGTGAGAAACATATTACTCTTAAAAGTAATATATTGTGTGAGAAGTGATGAGATCACTTGAAAAGAAAAGAGAGATTTAGGTGTTACCTTGTTTTATATTTCAGGATCTCATCAGGAAAAGACCTATTACTAAGGATCCTCGTAAAGGCAAAGCAATTCTGCCTAGGTCTGCAAATTCTTCTGAGGGTCTATCTAGCTCTGATTCTGATGAAGACAGTAATCCTGATGATTCTGACATTGCTCAACTTAAGATTGCTATTGATGCATCTAAGAAGTCCAATATTGGTCTTCTTCACATTTCAATGTTGATCCTTCTTATTACAATGCTGATGTTGAGCATTTTTGAAAGACTGAATGGGATTTTGCATGGAGAGATGCACATACTTCTATCTCATCAGCTGTTAGTATGCAACATGTTTACATGGCCTATGATGAACTTCAAAACTCTGAACTTAAATTGCATCTTAAGGCCTCTACCAATTATGTGAAAGGAATTCTCTCTGAACTTGCTGATATGAAGAAAACTCATACTAGTTTACAGAACAAATTTGATGCATTTATGATTAATCCACTTACTTCAGCTGAACTCATAAGTGTGAAAAAGGCTGTTAAAGTCGTGGTTCAATCTCAACAAAGCATGGATTCTCGATTTTCTTCCTTGGAAGATAATGTGTCTTCAATGGCTGATAAACTGGATGATATGTTTTCTCTTCTTTCACATACTGATGCCAAAAAGGGGGAGAAGATAGTTGTCACAAAATATATACATGTATCTATTCAGTTGAAAGATAAAGATACTGATGGCGATGGTGATAAAAATCTGGTTGCAAATGTTCAAATTGCTCATATTACTCAACAGCCTCAACATTCTAAAAGATCTAGTTCTCCATGACAAGTAAAGTCTACTGGTGCTCATGGAGTTAAGCACAAAACTGATGCAGATGCTCCTGAAACTGGTGATGTTACAATCTCTAACTTAGCAGATGCTAAAGGATTATTCTTTCCTTATAAACACAAGGAAACATGTGAAGAGATTGTTTTGTACTACAAAGATAAAAGGTTTGAGCAAAAGAATGCCATAAGTGCTCTTGGATTGATAACTGAAGAAGTTCCTGATCTAACAACTGAAGAAGCAGTTATGCAATAGAAAGAGTTAATGGCTCAAATTGAAGCTGAAGTAAACATCTCTAAAGGAAGAGGAAAAAGAGGTGGAATATCTACAAGAGCTAGAGGAAGAAGAGGGAGAGGAAAAATTTATAAACCAAGTCAAGTGTCTGCAATTGATTCATTTCTGAATGTTCTATTCAGAGAAGGTTTTTTTCCTGTACAAGGACATGATGTAGCAGAAGAAGCTGAGGATACTGAAGAGATGATTATCCAAAGGAAGAAGAAATCAATCGCTAACATTGCTCAAGTTGATATAACTAATACAAATGTGTCTCTTAAAGCAGACTCAAATCCTGAGAAAAAAGCAGATCCTGATGCTGTGAACCTGATAGCTGATTTTGACACTGATGAAAAGGAGATCAAAGTATTGGATGAATCAATTCTTACTACAGTAGTTGCTTCTCATAATTCAGAGGTTGATGAACAAGAAATATTGACAGAAGGAGAGCTGATTAAGCATGCAATGATTATGAGCAAAGAATTCTAAATTCAAGGAGAGAAATGTGGCATCAAATAAAAGGAAAAATTTATGATTTATCTACAGTCTATGTTCGTCTCAGCAAGAAGGATAAAAGATGGAAAGATGTTTATTCATTCAGTTATCCTAAAGGATTCAAGCATGTTGAATTTGTGTCAGCAGGACTAAAGGACCCTATTTCAGAACAGGTGAATATTGATAAGTCCATCAAGAAACCTTCTTGGGTGGAACATAATGAAAAGATAAAGCTTATCAAAACTCGTACTAGAGGAGGTATTGGTCATTCTGGAATGGAAACTCTAAGGTCTGATTTACTGGACACGGATATTCTGACTGACAATCTTGGTGAAAGAGTTACTCATTCACATCTTGAGAAGGTTGAAGCTATAAAGATTGTATATAGGAAGATAAATCTTGATGATGTCAGAGAGGAGATTCTGTACTTCTTGAGAGATGGTAAAGTAAAAAGCTTTACATTGCAGCAACTCTTGATGATGACTGTGACAGAGTTGAAATATATTCACTATCTTCTTAAAGTTGAGGATAATGTCACCAGAAATTGGTCATCTATGATACTTGAGAGTATCAGAAGAAGAATCATAAACAAAGAAGACAAATACAGTGGTGATTATGTTCCTATGTACAGAACTTATACTGGTCAAGAAATGAAGATGGAAAAGGGAGTTGCAGTTCTAAAAGTTTTTCTCAACAATCCTCAGTTATATTTTAGTCCTGATCATGAAGATGTTAGCTTAAGCTTTATTTTGATTGGTGATCTTGAAAATAACTAAAAGTTCGATTTCTAAATTAAGATCAGCCATTTATTAGCTTGGAGAAGATACTGAAGAGAAGAAAGAGTTGAAGAAAAAGCTTGTCAAAGTCATTCAAGACAAGGAGGAAGAAAGGTTGAACAACTTTTTGGAAAGAACTGTCAGTTATCTTAGGATACTGAAGTAAGCCTTATTCCTTGTACATTTTGTAATTGGTTTTGGCATCATTGAGAATAGAATTTGTGCTTCATTACATTAAGCATAAATTGGGGGAGATTGTTACGTGCTGATTCTCAATGATCAGGAGGATCTCAGGATCTGAATGTATTTAGATGTCATCAGTATTTGATGTGTCGTCAGGATTTGATGCATCATCAGTATCTGCAGAACATCAGCATCTGAAGGAAGTCTGATGTGAAGATTCATTATGTTCGTTATTTTGAGGGATGGATATCTGTTCGTTCTAAGTGATATGACTATGTATATTTAGTTAAAGATATGTATCATTTTCTCTTAGTAATTGATAATGCATATCTTAGATTGATTTGTAGCAGTTGTGTATTATAAAAACACAGTTTAGGTCATCACATAGTGATTAACTCGAGCATTGTGCGACCTAGCAGCTCTCAAGAACATCGGTATTTCTTGAGAGAGTTTGTAATAGTTTTTATCAGAAATATAAAGAACTGTTATATTTTTATACTTGTTCGAAAAATTTATACAATTGTATCCAACCCCCCTTAAACAATTGTATTACTACTGGGCAACAAAGTGGTTGGTTTCCTAGCTTCTAGTGGTATAGTAGAAGTGGTCTCAGCTTGGGAAGGCCCTTGTTGGTTGTCCTGTATTTGTACTTCAACAAATTCAGGGACCATAGCTATACTAGATTGTGTATTTGATCTCATGTCAGGCATGAGGTAAGGTAAGTCTTAAACCTCTCCATCATAAAAGAGTGATTTTTAGACTTAGAGTTACCTTGTTCTTTGTAGTAAGTGAGCCAAATATAATTTCGGATACTTGCTTACAATTGCCTATTTTTGAGCTGGCTATACCATTAAGCAAATGTATGTCTGATACTTTATGATTTAAAGTAGACATAATATTTCTATGAAAGAAACTTTCCTTACCTCTTGCAGCTAGGGGCATTGTTAGCCCGGTAGCAAGTTCTTCCAGGATCAATAGACCAACATTCAAGTGTCTGTTGTGGGCTATTGAGAACACCAGCTTCTGCACCACACTTGAGATGTTGTCATATCCTGTCTTTCTGCAGGTGAAGGCCCTCACTATAAAATCAAACACAAAAGACCATTCCTTTCTCATGTTTGTTCTGTTCAGACTTGCTAGGTTGATCATTCCACCATAGTTGATGAAATCCATGAACTCGACTAGCTCATCCTGTGTTGGCACCTGATTTGCAGTTGGAAGACCCAAAGATGCATTCACGTCTTGCTCATTGAACTCTAATTGTTGGCCTCCAATTGAACAGGTCACCACCATGGGCACAGAGTTGTCATTCATAATTGTCCTTACTGCAGCTGTTGTCCAGAACTTATGCAAGACATCCAAGTACAGGATTGGGTTAGCAGTTAAAGCATCTACAAGATAAGATTCAGATAAAAATTTGACAAACCCCTTGAAACTATCATGGGCTTGATTAGCATCAGTGAAAGCAAGGTAGTTGGTTCCTTGTTTGGGGATTTCTGCTCTAACAAGATTGAGTGGCATTGTTGTTGAGTAAGAAGGAATGGGTAAGAAAAATGAGAGAGAAAGAGCTTGAAATGAGAGAGAAATCAGTTTGGAATTGAAAATTCTAGGTCACTTAGAGTTCTCGAAGGCGTAAGTATGTGTATGTCGAGATGTTTGAGTATTTATAGTAAAAGATAAATGACTTATCGAGAACTCAAAAATAAACGTTTGGAATTTGCTTATCGAGAAATCATTTTGAAAAGAGAATTACATATCGAAAAGTCATTTTAATTTACTCTTTTAGAGAACTAAACTGACTTGTCGAGATATCAAATAAATACTCAGTTTGTCCAAAATGGACTGAATTGTTCCCAATTTTTATTTAAATAAATCCAAATAAAATCAGAATAAATTTATCAAGAGTAATTTACCAAAATAATTTATTGAATTAAATTATTTCAGTTCTGAGTTATTTATAAGTCTAAAATTGTACTTGTAGAGAACTCTGTGAGTTAACACTTATAATTGACTTGTCGAGAACTGTAATAACCCCAATTTTTGGAATTTTTTTTGAAACCCTTATGAATAGTGTTTTTACTAAATGAGAAAACTTTTCATGCCACACTATGTAGGGGTTCTGTTATGGATATTCTGAGATTTTATTAGTACTCTATATGGTATATGAGTGTATGTAAAGATCGTCAGAATCCAATTCTGAACACTTTGATTTTTCCCGGAAATCCACTAGATACGGAAAGAATTGAGTATAAGGTAACAGGATAAAAAGGATTTAAATTAAAGGATTATAATAGAGGATCATAAAAAGGAATTTAATGTATTGAGGAAGGTTAAGGGAACCTAAGTAATAAGATCCCGGGTATGATCCCTCAAACAAGAAACGAGAACGAATGTTAAGCGAACCGTATAACAGATCAGCGGTCATTAGGCAAACAATTAAAAGCTAATCAAAGGGATTAGTGGGGATGATGTCATCCAACCAATAGAAAGAGGACAAAGGAAGGGTGATGACATCACAAAGTGATGCAAGCATGACATAGGAGGGAAGGAAGTGTGGTTGAATTATAACCACACAAAATCAAGGTTAATTAGGTAATTAACCTAAAACAAATCAAAAACAACCAACCAAAAGCAAAACAAAGCAAAACACAAAAATCATTTCATCTTCTTCAAGCCTTTGCTCTCGGCTTTTCTTGGAAAATGCAAGGATGAGAATTTCAAAACCATAGCTACACACCTTCAAAAATCAAGAGGTTTGTTTCTTTAGCTTCCATAATTCATAGCTTAGATGAGCCATAAGTTTAAGCTCAAGATTCCATGATTTTCATAGCTAATTAATTCACCAAAGATTAGGGTGAATAGTGTTTTCAAATTTTTAACTTTGTGTTCTTGATTTCATTTGCAAGATCAAGATTATATAAGGATAGATCAAGGTTCTTTGAGGCTCCCTAGTAACTTTCCACTCTCCAAGGAAGGTATAAACTACAAACCCTAGCTTTAGTTTTGAGTAATTAGGAATGAATATGTTTGATATAGTATATGTGAAGCATGATGCTTGATTGTTTGAAGTTTGGTTGAGTTTGTAGAGATTAGTTGGTTTTGTGGTATTGTTGGAGTTGTAAATCTTGATAATTAGTTAAAGAACCTAAGTAAAGCTTTTAGTTCATGTGGGGAATAAGTATAAATGGTTAATGTGGATTTGTTGGGGCTGTTATGATGTGTTTTGGATGGATGTTGGTTGTATGATTGATTTGGGGATTGAATTGTGGTTGGTTTTGAATGGTTTAAATTTGGGAAATCACGTAAACATAGCCGTCGTAAGGTCCGATTTTCTTTAGACTGTTTTTGTGCATAACATTAGGACCCGAGAACCCCCTGCTAGATTGTGACCATTGCCATGTTTAGATAGCTCATGTTACGAGCTTCGTTTTGATATGTAGTTCGTTCGATTCCGATGCACGGTTTAGGAGAAACGACCGTTTCAAGTAACGGCGTTTCACGAACGAAACTTTTCCTCTCGCCTTACTTTGAAACATAGGTTAAAGATCAAAAAGGGTTACAATTATGGTAAGTGTGTTAGGCAGTTGGTAAGACACCTGCGAAAGAATCGCCTTAAAACTCGTAAAGGTTAAATCATTAAAAATGGTGGAGCCGAGGGTACTCGAGTGACTTAAGAGAATCAGTAAGCGCAAAACGAGCGTTAGAGTCTGAGTTGGTTAGAGTATAGTTTTACAAGTGAATTTGGTTTAATTCCAACTTACTTGTTGTTTATAGGTTACCAGACTCGTCCCGAGCCATTCGTAACCCCAAGTCGCTCAGGCAAGTTTTCTACCCGTTATAACTGTTGTTGTGATGTATTTGTGTATATGCATGATCTTGCGATAAATGCATATTTGTTATAGCAGATTCTTGCGATATATTGTAGCATGTTATATGGTACATATGCATGCCCGTTTCGTATTCTTGCCATATATATCTGTTGGTTCATTTGATAATACCTATGCTAGAGGATAGCAGTATTTTGCATATACCCTTAGTATAGGGACCCAAAAGGTGAAAACATTTTCTAAAACCGGGAGTCGAGGATCCCGAGTAGATTTTGTATATATGTATATAAATATATATATATATATATATACTTATATATATATGTGGTTATAGTTTTCAAAACTATTAATCGAATAAGGTTTATTCGATAACTTTTATTTTATTAATTGAATCCTATTTCGAATATTCATTCGAGGGCTTATGACTCAGTTTGTTTTATCATTTGAATATTACTTGAATATTCTTCTGAGGACTTATGACTCCTTTTATTGTATTAATTGAATATTATTTGAATATTCATTTGAGGATGTATGACTCCTTTATTTTTATTTAATAAATATTATTTATAATATTCATTCGAGGTATTATGACTCCACTTATTACTGAATAATATTCTTTATTTTATAAAAGAATAATGTTCGATAATCAAACTTATTTTTGATTATTCAAATAAAGATATTACTTTCGTATAAGTATATCTTTGATTATTTGATATTCATTCAAGTATAAGTTTTCCAACTTCTACCTCAATTATTCTTATGGGAATATTATTTAAATAATAATATTCAGATATTCTTTCATATCGGGACTGATTTATTTTAATAAATCAGTATTACTCCAAACATTCTTAAAAATGTTTTCGAGTCTTCAAAATGAATTTAAAAGGTTAGAGCGGATCCCAAAACTTGTTTTCAAATTCAAAGATCTTCCATTTTAAGGGGACTTGAATACTCGCTCAAAAATCTAAGGGATCCGGCTCTGTGGTGTATTTTATATTCGCAACAAGGTTGCAGTTTTGGTAAATGAATTGATTACTTACCCAACGTTCGGGAAGTAAGTCCATCTATCGAGTCGGCATAAGCAACATGGGCTCAGTGGGCGTCCATGATAGTGTAAGTGGCTCAGTGGGAGTCCATCAAATACATAAGTGGCTGAGTGGCAGTCCAGCATAAGGTCCTATTGCGACCAGGGTGATGACCAGTGGGGAATTCGTCCATCTACTAGTAGAAAATGTTACTTATGGGTATCTTTGCCTGATCAGCAAGATATTTGGTTTATGCCAAAATTCTTTTCCTTTCCAAAATTCATTGGATGTTTCAAACTCTGTTCATACTTTACATGACAGAGGTTTTCAGGAAATGTATAAAGAAGATGTATATGTGGATATATATATATATATATATATATATATATATATCAGAACTTAATGAAGTATATCATAACTTCATTTCCTTTAATAATATTTCAAAGATTTAATCTATTCAAATCTTGTCTTGTAGTCTCATCTATGTGATGAACTTTTGAAATTAATTATAACTTGAACGGTGGTAGTTCAAGTAGTATTTGGAAAAGATATAAGTATATTGGAGTATCTTGTAACTTCATCTTTTAAACTTATATCTAGTAAATGATTATCTTATGTATGACAAAGATTTTCAGAAAAACGTTGAGACAA
Source organism: Apium graveolens (assembly GCF_009905375.1). Classification (NCBI taxonomy): domain Eukaryota; kingdom Viridiplantae; phylum Streptophyta; class Magnoliopsida; order Apiales; family Apiaceae; genus Apium; species Apium graveolens. The sequence goes on along the minus strand of NC_133652.1, from coordinate 44,462,773 downwards.
GGTTAGATATATGAGATCACCTTACAACGATATTTTTATACAGTTATAAACTGGAACTTTGTGTATATTATGCATGGAAGAGGACTTCCAAGATTTTGAAAAGTATATATGTATATATACTAAATATTTTGCGACTTCATCGCATTAAAATATCAAACTTGGTTCATTTCTTTTGACCAAGACTTTCATGAGTACTATGAGAAGGCTCATACATTGTTAATCATTATATATATATTATTTTGGTGGGCTTGCTGCTCACCCTTGCTTTCTTCTTTCATCACACAACATCAGATAGACAAGATAAACAGGACCAAGCTCCCGATTCGCAAGCGGTTAGAAAACGTTCTGCAGTCTTCGGGAAGCGTTGATGCCGCCGTAGCTGAGGTAGGAAATACCAATAGGCTAGGCTTTCAACTTTTGATGTACCAGATTTATGTATATTTATGAATTGTAATAATGGCAAAGAAAATGTAAATTTATTCAGAAAACCTTTTAAGGTGTATTGGCAGATAATTGTGGAATAAAATGACTTGTGATTATTTTGGATGTTCATCTCTGAGACTATAACGTGTGGTGTGTGTGGTTATTGTGGGGTCACAGTACAGAGTAGTTGAGTAATTATTAAGATTGGGTGTTATTAAGGAAAATGGAACTCGTGACAACCCGGATCCCCGACCCCGGATCTGGGGGTGTTATAGAAGTGGTATCAGAGCTAAGCGTTATAAACCTCAGAGATGATGTGACGTTAAGATAATAAGTTCACTAAGATAATAAGAACTCTTGCCAAGTTCATAGTCGGGCTACCTAACGTAGTACTGACAGTTAAAACCCTTACGGGAACCCTTATAAGTATCGTGATAGTAACATAGTTCGTTCTCTTATAGGGCAGCGAGGCACCGAACCCTGAGGTTCAGGAGCATCAGCATGAGGATGTTTTATTACAAGTTGGAAATCAAATTGTGAATCCGATAGAGTACCCCAATGAGGGACCGGATGAGGTTCAGATTGAGAATGTTGTGGTTGAGGATGTTATTCCGGAAAGGATTGTGGCTGAGGAGGATCTCATGGAGGATCCTGATGAGAATGAAGAGAGGACCGCTGAGGAATTGATGACCGCAGTCAGGGCGACTACCAGAGCAAGAATGGCCGCGAGGGTGGCACTAGAGGATGAAGAGTTACCAAGGGCACAAAGGTTAATGAGGGCAGAAGGAGTGGGGCCTTCCACGACACCAATGATACCAGTATCAGACCCTCTTCCAGAGGTTCCTATAGACATCCATGAGGTCCCACCAATTCCTGTCCCATCCCCGGTACAGAGCCCAGCACCTACTGAGGAAATGCCACCTTTATCTCCTGCACTATTGTCACCTGATATCGTGCTTGGTTATCCATTTGGATCTCATGGGTCTGCACCACCTGCACCCCATGGACTGCTAGATGCTACCACTCAGGCTTCTCTTATTGCCAATTATCATATGACTTTGGGTGGCCTGTCTGAGGCCCGTAATGTTAGGAGTGATATGTTGGATCGACTTACTGCACCGAGGATTGAGGGTGGGATACTTCCGGCAGGATTAGCGTATAGCATGGAAAGGATTGAGGCTACCACCCGTGTTACAGCTAGAGGTCATCTTGAGGGTCAGGTTGATCCAGCTCTACTTGCAACTATCTTAGACCTCATCACCTCTGTGATGGAGCAGGTTAGGGATGTCGTGCGTGCCCGCATTTCTTGATCCATAATAGTGTGCAGAGTCTGAACCATCTGACAAGAATTTCAAGCAGAACCGCTTTTGGAGGATTAGCCTAAGTTACGGATGATTAGTTTTAACGACTAGATGATTATCTATGATAGTACCTTCGGGATAGAAGCGATCAGATCAAATGATGTAATTCTCTTTAATGTGTTCAGTTGTTGTACCCTCGAACAAATGGTTATGTATATATTCATTAATTTCAGTTCAGATCAGTTTGTTGTGATAAGATCACATTGTTAATTGCTCTATTAACACTTAAGAGAGTGTCATGAAGTTTATAGAACTTGAGAATTCATAATTCGCAATCGTGCAAGGACTGAACGAGGGAAAAACTTAAGCAAAGTAAGTAAGACAAATATCCAGAGATTCTCAAAATTTTTCCAAGTAATATGCCCCCACAAGGAATAAGATTAGGGGCAAACCTTGAATGTGATAATCAGGGAGGTCGCAATAAAGATATAAGGAACCCAGAATATAATAAAGTGGAAAATGAGGATTTTAAATTAAAAGATGACCCCAATTATGGGGAGTAGGAAGAAATATTTAGACTAAGCAAGCAGAAGTCGAGCGAGATAAGGAGACCCGAGACGGTACTCCTATGCGGAAATACATGGACCTGTCTAAACAGAACTTATACTTTATTCCCAACCACCACCTTGAGGAAACAATGCGGTAGGAAATTCTTTCATGACCTTTAAATCGCTAAGCTCTCAGAGTTCCAAGGAACAGGCTGACCCAGCCGAGGCAAGAGCCTGGCTAAAGGAAATATAGGAATCATTTGAGATTCTAAATGATTGACGAATCATAAAAGAGTGTTTTTGTCACTTACCATCCTAAGAGAGAGACCACCCGCTGGTGAAAGACCAAGGAAGGCACGGAGCAAGAAATTATAATAAACTGATTTAAGTTCAGACAATTATTTTAGGGAAAGTACTTCCCAAGGTCATGGAGAGAGTGCAAAAGCTTTAGAACCAGAACAAAAGCAGACGAGTATGATGTATTATGAATCTAAATTGTAAAAAGTTATCAAGATTCGTTCTGAGGACACGAATCCAGAATGACGGGATGTTTGAAATCAATGCTTATGTTGTGTTGGTTCATGAAATACTGATAAGAGAAAGGAAAATAAAAAGAAACTGAAGTGGAAAGGAGTATAAAGGCAATAAAGTTGAGGAATGATAAGGGAGTCGGGTATGAGGAAACCCTAAAGACTCGTAGCAATAGAAATAGAAAAGTATGTAATCATTGGGATGAGGGTGATTCACCATGAGTTAAAGTTGATGGTTGAAGGCATAAGAGTTATGTATATTTTATTCCCTTTAAGTTGGGAGGATTCGAGGAAAACCTTGAGATAGTTCGAAGGATAAATAATGAGACGCGGATAGACTTAGGAGACAAGAAAGTAAGAAAGTAGGAAAATTGGATGAAGGAAGTGACCTTCAATAATGTGAAATGTAAGACCGGTGGCTCGATACCCAGAAAGGGAGACACCAGGTATGAAAGATATCCCAACATTGAGATGACTGTTGAGATAAACAACAAAAGTAAATAAGGAATTATTAAGAAGAAGTTCACGTTGAACACGACCAATATCTTCCAGAACATCCTTGTTATCGTTACCAAATTAGGCGAGACAAGCGGACAACCGTTGTTATCTTTTGGAGGCCATATTGATTGACCCCATTTTGAATACAGATGTTATTGTGAAAATTAGGCATATACTATCGAGGTGGGAATGATTGAATAAGACACCCTTATCAGGGATATATGACTTGAATTATCCATGGAAGGATGTCGGTACCTTCTAAAGGTGGAATTAAGGATAGAACATCGGTAACTTAAAATGAATCCTAGGGGAATGCATAAAGGTTGGCATTTCACCCTTAGTAGGGATAGTATGAGTTTGACGGTATGAATTGGGGAGGATTAAGGTATTAACAACCTTTAAGGATCAGTGGAGAAATTTTTCAAAAGTATATAGACAATGGTTCTAGTAATAGTAAATGGTATTTTGATATGCCCTGTATCTAGGGAATACAGGAGGAACGATTGAAGGATAACCTTAGAGGTTTTACAAGGAGAAAGGTAATATTCAAAATTCTCAAGAATAGAAATGTTGATAAAGGAAATATGACGTAATTATATGTTGCCAAGTGGGGCACGTGTTAAACCACGAGAAAGTATGGATCGAACCAGTAATGGTCGAAATTGTTCAGGACAATTAGGACTTAAGATAAAAGATGTTCTAATTATGATTAAGAGTCAGTCATGACAGTGATTAACCTCTAAAGACTGAGGGGATAACTTATGGAAAAATGGTGATATTTTTTTTTTACTTATCTGATTTTAAGGAAAACATCTTCACTCAAGCAGTGATCGGAAATAGGGTAGAAAATTAGTGAAAGTGGTTAAGACGACATTGATTGTAAGGAAAAATTACTATCAGGAAAGGCCAAAGAGGTGGCCGACACTTTAAATGTAAGAGGACAATTACAGGCGCTCGTGCCAGAGGAATACAGTAATAATGGTTGAAGCCGTAAAGGTTGTATTATGGTTTGAAAGATTGACATTCCTTCTGATGACTGTGCAATACCCAACCCTAATAGTAGTTGGTAAAGGTTTAATTCATGTAATCGCCATGAGCAGGCTATCTATCTCAGAAGATACTATCTTGAGATAAGCCAGGACCATGTTTCAAAAAGGACTAGACGAACCTTTGAGTTAAGTCTTCTATTTAAGGCATATGATTAAGAATGGTATTAACCTGCTATCGTTGCTTTGATGGAAACTCTTCTGCAATTTTATTTGCTTCATGTCATGTATGTATGTCAGGATCAGGAGTGTTCTTCATGAATCATGAATGGTGATTATGTTACCTCCTTAGAAGGATTTGATACGAGATGTATAGACTCTGTATGGTTAGCTATTAAGACTTCAGGGAAAATGAATGACTACAGTGGGTCAGTGGTGGACCATAATAATGCAGCAATGATTCTGCGAGTAATGAGCTGATTACAACCATGAGAGTTGTATTGGAATGGATGTTGAGATTGAGTACCACTAATCGGGTCGTGGTAGTGTATAAGTTATCATTGATAGACTAATTAAGTAGAGTATTTACCTATTGAATATTTATTCTTTCTTATCAATAGAGAGTCATATTATTATACGAGGAAGGTTGCGGTGCAAGCATAGAACTCTAGTAACGATGATGTCTAGAATGAGATCCTAGGTTCGATTTTCGAAATTGAGGGAGTTTCAAAGGTGATTATGTATAAGCTCGAGGAAGAGCATGGGTCCATAGAATGATGGACGGAATAGCAAATATTTAGGCATGTGAAATACGATGCTATAATACTTGATGTTGATATAAATACGTATATGTTTTGTTCTCCTATGACAAACCTCTATAGTTCAGAGGTAGATTCCAAGCCAGATATTTTATGGCAATAAAATTTTTATGAATATACAATTCTCTTCAGTTCGTTCTTTTCTCTTCTTTTCATTTCATGTAAGCTGAGAAGAACAACCCTTCCAGAAGGGGAGGTATTGCCGAATGACTATCTATCTGTGTGATAGAAGCCTAGTAGGATACCATCTATTGTTTAATTGCTTGTCAAGTACTAAAGGCTGGCCACCTTCTGTACTAACTATGCCATATAACAAGTGTTCATGATCATAGTGATCTCTCAACAAATTCCTTTACTTCTATATGATTGATCAAGCTTCCAAAGATAGAAGCAGCTGAAAAAGGAGTAGTAAAGTTATGGTGGTATTCAGAATGAAAACACGTTCGTGATACTAAGGTCGACGTGGTTATTAAAAGGTTATAGAACGCTAACGAGCAAAAGTATAACCAGTATAATATTAGGAACGGAAGGTAGTAGCGATTACGAACTGGAAAAGAATGGGTATTGAGAAGCAAAAGTTCTAATGCTAAAAGCTATAATGAGAGTCTGTGCAATAGACTTGAAAGAAATTGGAATGATCACTTAACACGGATTGAGTTTTCTTACGACAATAGATCATATGTCAGTATTGAGATATCGCCTTATGAGATTTTTGAGGGAAGACAATGTCGATTTCCCTTATGTTAGGATGAAGTTGTAGAGCGCAAGATGCTCGGACCCGCAGTAGTCCAAAGGACCAAGGATATGATAAATCTAATCAGAGGATGGCTGGTAGTAGCCCAAGATGAGAACACGAAGTATGTTGATTTAACACGAAAGGACAAGGAATGGGAAATAGGGGACCTAGTAATGTTACAGGTATCCCTTGGGAAAAGGATTGATGAGGTTCGGAAAGAAAGGAAAGCTAAGTCCACAAATTGTTGGACCCTTGGATATATTAAGACGTATTGGGAAGTTAGCATATGAGCTAGCCCTAACCCCGAACATGTAGCAAGTTCATAGCGTGTTCCACGTATCAATGTTAAGGAAGTGTAATTCGGATGCCAGATAAATAGGGGCATATGAGCGCATAGACATGCAACCCGACGTAACCTATATGGAGCCACCAGGAAGGGTTATAGAGTGAAAAGGAACAATTGCTTAGGAGAAGGATTATCAAACTAGGCAGAGTTTGGTGGTAGGACCACAATGTGGGAAAATTTACTTAAGAATTAGAAAGTGCAATGCTAAGAGGGTATCCCTATTCATTTTCTATCTGATTCCGGGACGAAATCCTTTTAAGGAGGGGAGACTGTAATAACCCCAATTTTTGGAATTTTTTTTTTGAAACCCTTATGAATAGTGTTTTTGCTGAATGAGAAAACTTTTCATGTCACACTATGTAGGGGTTCTGTTATGGATATTCTGAGATTTTATTAGTACTCTATATGGTATATGAGTGTATGTAAAGATCGTCAGAATCCAATTCTGAACACTTTGATTTTTCCCGGAAATCCACTAGATACGGAAAGAATTGAGTATAAGGTAATAGGATAAAAAGGATTTAAATTAAAGGATTATAATAGAGGATCATAAAAAGGAATTTAATGTATTGAGGAAGGTTAAGGGAACCTAAGTAATAAGATCCCGGGTATGATCCCTCAAACGAGAAACGAGAACGAAAGTTAAGCGAACCGTATAATAGATCAGCGGTCATTAGGCAAACAATTAAAAGCTAATCAAAGGGATTAGTGGGGATGATGTCATCCAACCAATAGAAAGAGGACAAAGGAAGGGTGATGACATCACAAAGTGATGCAAGCATGACATAGGAGGGAAGGAAGTGTGGTTGAATTATAACCACACAAAATCAAGGTTAATTAGGTAATTAACCTAAAACAAATCAAAAACAACCAACCAAAAGCAAAACAAAGCAAAACACAAAAATCATTTCATCTTCTTCAAGCCTTTGCTCTCGGCTTTTCTTGGAAAATGCAAGGATGAGAATTTCAAAACCATAGCTACACACCTTCAAAAATCAAGAGGTTTGTTTCTTTAGCTTCCATAATTCATAGCTTAGATGAGCCATAAGTTTAAGCTCAAGATTCCATGATTTTCATAGCTAATTAATTCACCAAAGATTAGGGTGAATAGTGTTTTCAAATTTTTAACTTTGTGTTCTTGATTTCATTTGCAAGATCAAGGTTATATAAGGATAGATCAAGGTTCTTTGAGGCTCCCTAGTAACTTTCCACTCTCCAAGGAAGGTATAAACTACAAACCCTAGCTTTAGTTTTGAGTAATTAGGAATGAATATGTTTGATATAGTATATGTGAAGCATGATGCTTGATTGTTTGAAGTTTGGTTGAGTTTGTAGAGATTAGTTGGTTTTGTGGTATTGTTGGAGTTGTAAATCTTGATAATTAGTTAAAGAACCTAAGTAAAGCTTTTAGTTCATGTGGGGAATAAGTATAAATGGTTAATATGGATTTGTTGGGGCTGTTATGATGTGTTTTGGATGGATGTTGGTTGTATGATTGATTTGGGGATTGAATTGTGGTTGGTTTTGAATGGTTTAAATTTGGGAAATCACGTAAACATAGCCGTCGTAACGTCCGATTTTCTTTAGACTGTTTTTGTGCATAATATTAGGACCCGAGAACCCCCTGCTAGATTATGACCATTGCCATGTTTATATAGCTCATGTTACGAGCTTCGTTTTGATATGTAGTTCGTTCGATTCCGATGCACGGTTAAGGAGAAACGACCGTTTCAAGTAACGGCGTTTCACGAACGAAACTTTTCCTCTCGCCTTACTTTGAAACATAGGTTAAAGATCAAAAAGGGTTAACTAATGTATGAAACAATTATGGTAAGTGTGTTAGGCAGTTGGTAAGAAACTCGCGAAAGAATCTCCTTAAAACTCATAAAGGTTAAATCATTAAAAATGGTGGAGCCGAGGGTACTCGAGTGACTTAAGAGAATCAGTAAGCGCAAAACGAGCGTTAGAGTCTGAGTTGGTTAGAGTATAGTTTTACAAGTGACTTTGGTTTAATTCCAACTTACTTGTTGTTTATAGGTTACTAGACTCGTCCCGAGCCATTCGTAACCCCAAGTCGCTCAGGCAAGTTTTCTACCCGTTATAACTGTTGTTGTGATGTATTTGTGTATATGCATGATCTTGCGATAAATGCATATTTGTTATAGCAGATTCTTGCGATATATTGTAGCATGTTATATGGTACATATGCATGCCTGTTTCGTATTCTTGCCATATATATCTGTTGGTTCAGTTGATAATATCTATGCTAGAGGATAGCAGTATTTTGCATATACCCTTAGTATAGGGACCCAAAAGGTGAAAATATTTTCTAAAACCGGGAGTCGAGGATCCCGAGTAGATTTTGTATATATGTATATAAATATATATATATATATATACTTATATATATATATGGTTATAGTTTTCAAAACTATTAATCGAATAAGGTTTATTCGATAACTTTTATTTTATTAATTGAATCCTATTTCGAATATTCATTCGAGTGCTTATGACTCAGTTTGTTTTATTATTTGAATATTACTTGAATATTCTTCTGAGGACTTATGACTCATTTTATTGTATTAATTGAATATTATTTGAATATTCATTTGAGGATGTATGACTCCTTTATTTTTATTTAATGAATATTATTTATAATATTCATTCGAGGTATTATGACTCCACTTATTACTGAATAATATTCTTTATTTTATAAAAGAATAATGTTCGATAATCAAACTTATTTTTTATTATTCAAATAAAGATATTACTTTCGTATAAGTATATCTTTGATTATTTGATATTCATTCAAGTATAAGTTTTCCAACTTCTACCTCAATTATTCTTATGGGAATATTATTTAAATAATAATATTCAGATATTCTTTCATATCGGGACTGATTTATTTTAATAAATCAGTATTACTCCAAACATTCTTAAAACTGATTTTGAGTCTTCAAAATGAATTTAAAAGGTTAGAGCGGATCCCAAAACTTGTTTTCAAATTCAAAGATCTTCCATTTTAAGGGGACTTGAATACTTGCTCAAAAATCTAAGGGATCCAGCTCTGTGGTGTATTTTATATTCGCAACAAGGTTGCAGTTTTGGTAAATGAATTGATTACTTACCCAACGTTCGGGAAGTAAGTCCATCTATCGAGTCGGCATAAGCAACATGGGCTCAGTGGGCGTCCATGATAGTGTAAGTGGCTTAGTGGGAGTCCATCAAATGCATAAGTGGCTGAGTGGCAGTCCAGCATAAGGTCCTATTGCGACCAGGGTGATGACCAGTGGGGAATTCGTCCATCTACTAGTAGAAAAGGTTACTTATGGGTATCTTTGCCTGATCAGCAAGATATCTGGTTTATGCCAAAATTCTTTTCCTTTCCAAAATTCATTGGATGTTTCAAACTCTGTCCATACTTTACATGACATAGGTTTTCAGGAAATGTATAAAGAAGATGTATATGTGGATATATATATATATATATATATATCAGAACTTAATGAAGTATATCATAACTTCATTTCCTTTAATAATATTTCAAAGATTTAATCTATTCAAATCTTGTCTTGTAGTCTCATCTATGTGATGAACTTTTGAAATTAATTATAACTTGAACGGTGGTAGTTCAAGTAGTATTTGGAAAAGATATAAGTATATTGGAGTATCTTGTAACTTCATCTTTTAAACTTATATCTAGTAAATGATTATCTTATGTATGATAAAGATTTTCAGAAAAACGTTGAGACAAGGTTAGATATATGAGATCACCTTACAACGATATTTTTATACAGTTATAAACTGGAACTTTGTGTATATTATGCATGGAAGAGGACTTCCAAGATTTTGAAAAGTATATATGTATATATACTAAATATTTTGTGACTTCATCGCATTAAAATATCAAACTTGGTTCATTTCTTTTGACCAAGACTTTCATGAGTACTATGAGAAGGCTCATACATTGTTAATCATTATATATATATTATTTTGGTGGGCTTGCTGCTCACCCTTGCTTTCTTCTTTCATCACACAACATCAGATAGACAAGATGAACAGGACCAAGCTCCCGATTCGCAAGCGGTTAGAAAACGTTCTGCAGTCTTCGGGAAGCGTTGATGCCGCCGTAGCTGAGGTAGGAAATACCAATAGGCTAGGCTTTCAACTTTTGATGTACCAGATTTATGTATATTTATGAATTGTAATAATGGCAAAGAAAATGTAAATTTATTCAGAAAACCTTTTAAGGTGTATTGGCAGATAATTGTGGAATAAAATGACTTGTGATTATTTTGGATGTTCATCTCTGAGACTATAACGTGTGGTGTGTGTGGTTATTGTGGGGTCACAGTACAGAGTAGTTGAGTAATTATTAAGATTGGGTATTATTAAGGGAAATGGAACTCGTGACAACCCGGATCCCCGACCCCGGATCTGGGGGTGTTACAAGAACTCACTCGAGAAGTCTTAAAATGACTTATCGATAAGTCAATTGGACTTATCGAAAACTTAGTTCTCTATATACTCTTGATCACTTTGATTATGTCTTGTGCTAATTTTGCTCATTGAAAATACAAATCAACACTTAGACAGTTTTCATAGAATTGAAAAATTCCAAGCCAAATTTTGAATTTGAAAAATAAATAAGCAGAGATTTCTGAAATATTTATAATTCATATTCCAGTTAATTTCAATTTAAATCAAATTAATGCTGATTAACAGAAACTAATCTGCTGCAAATCATTAGCTGAGTTCTTGCCTTAGGATGAATAATTAGGCATTCCAATTTCACTTACAAGTCTAGTGAAAATTGCTTCATCCAAAGGTTTAGTGAAAATGTCAGCTAATTATTTTTTTATTGAACAAAAATGAGCTTAATGGTACCATTAGCAGCATGTTCTCTAATAAAATGATACCTTACGTCAATGTGCTTTGTTCTAGAATGATTAACTGGATTAGCCACAATAGATATAGCACTAGTATTGTCACACGTAATTGGAAATTTTTGTAATACTAGGTCATAATCCATTAGCTGATTTCTAATCTAAAGCACTTGAGCACAACAACTTCCAGTAGCTATGTATTCAGCCTCAACTGTTAAAGTTGACACAGATTGTTGTTTCTTGCTATACCAGGATACAAGTCTTTGTCCAAGAAACTGACATCTTCCACTAGTACTCTTTTTCTCAACCCTGCATCCAGTAAAATATGCATCTGTGTATCCAACGGCTTAAAAACCAGTTCCCTTAGGATACTACAATCCCAAGTTTAGAGTTCCCTTCAAGTATCTGAAAATCCTTTTCACAGCCATCAAATGTGATTCCTTTGGATTGGCTTGAAAGCTTGCACACAGACATGTTGCAAACATGATGTTTGGTCTACTTACAGTTAAGTATAGCAATGATCCAATCATCCCTCTATAACTTGAGATATCTACAATTTTGCCCTTTTTATCTTCATCCAACTTTGTAGCTATAGACATAGACTTTGTTCCTAATACTTCTGTTCTTTGGTGCATGAACTAATTTCTAAACTTTGTTTCTTTCAAACTGATTTAGTTCTTCTTGCATTACAGATATCCAATTAGGGTCAAGAAGAGTTTCCTCAGTTTTCTTAGGCTCAACTTGAGACAGAAAACATGCATGAAGACATTCATTTGCAGTTGCACTCCTAGTCCTCACTCCAGCATTGGGATCACCAATAATTGCATCTGTATTGTGATTTCTATCCCATTTCCTTGTGTGAGTTTGTTGACTTGTGTTTTCTACTTCTTCTTCATCGCTGGAATGACTTTCAGAATTTTCTCCGCATTCTCCCCCGGAGTTTGTGCTATCAAATACAGGTGTTTGAGATGAGTTTCCATTCTCATAATTCACTTGTTTAGTAGACTCTTCATTAACTCTGTGATTTGTGTTGACTTCAGCTTCATCATCAGAATCACTATCAATGTTGAGATTCTCAAACTTTAGGGCTTCAGCTTCATTTTCATCAAGGCATTCCAAGCTTGGGCACTTGTCATCATCAAAAGTAACATCTGTGCTTTCCATAACTTTCTTATATTCAATCACATTGACTTTATATGCAGTTCTTTCCAATGAATATCCCATAAAAATTGCCTCAAAAACCTTAGAGTCAAATTTTCCCACATATTCAGAGTTTTCCTTCAAAATATAGCAATTGCTTCCAAACACATGAATATGCTTCACAGTAGGCTTTCTTTTAGACAGGATTGAGTAAGGTAACTTTCCAAGATTCATGTTAATGAGATATCTATTTTGAGTGTAGCATGCAGTGTTCACAGTTTCTTCCCAAAAACTTGTTGGTAATTTTGCATCTTGTAGCATTGTTCTAGCAGCCTCTACTATTGTTCTATTCTTTCTCTCAACTACTCCATTTTGCTGAGGTGTTCTAGTAGCTGAGAATTCTTGAACAATACCCTTGTATTTGCAGAATTCAGTTAAGATTGCATTCCTTAATTATGTTCCATTATCACTCCTCAATCTTTTCACACAATTCTGATCTTCAGCCTGCTTTTCAACCTTCTTGATGTGTGGAGTTTCATCCTTAGAGTGCTTAAATTCTACCTATGTATATCTTGAGTAGTCATCCACTATCACAAGTGCATATCTTTTTCTTGAAATTGACTGGACATTAACTGGTCCAAATAAATCCATATGAATAAGTTGCAAAGGTGGACTTATAGAATTCACAGTTTTACTCTTGTGACTTGATCTTTTCATTTTTCCTTTTTGACAAGCATCACAGACTTCATCTTGAGAAAATTCTAGATTAGGCATGTCTCTCACTAACTCCTTTTTAACTAGAGTATTGATTGCCTTGAAATTAAAGTGAGACAGCTTCTTATGCCATATATTGATTTGCTCTACAGATGCCTTGATGTAGAAGCAACAAATTCCATCCTCATTTGCTGAGTCCAAGTATTCAACAAACAAGCTTCCTTTCCTTGCTCCTTTTAGAGCAACTTCACCAATCTTTTTGTTGATAAAAGTACATTCTCTTTTGTCAAATGAGACCTTGAATCCTTTATCTGCAAATTGACTTACACTGAAGAATATTCACTTCAAGACCAGCTACCAATGCTACACCATCAATGACAACATTTCCAGAAATCAATTTGCCATATCCTATTGTGAAGACTTTGATGTTGTCTCCAAATGTCGCTAATGGGTTAGCCTTCTCCTCAAACTGTGATAGCAGGGCCATATCACCTGTCATATATGTTGACCATCCACTGTCTATGATCCATATGACTTTCTTCTTTTTGCCCTGCACACAATGAGTTTAAGTGTGTTTAGCATCCCAAGAAATGATGGGTACTTTCTTCTTGTTAACAGATTTGATAGAGGTAGAGTTTGATGATTCAGAAAGAATAGAGTTTATTGAATGATGTGCATTTTCCTTTTTAGCTGAAGATTCAATATTGATTTCCTTAAGATCAACTCTCAGCTTGTGGTAACTTGTCATTACTTTCATTTTGCAATGTATGAAATCAAACTTGTCACAGAATAAGTAGGGATCTTTAGTTTTTGCTTCATTGTACTTGCATGCACCCACTCCTGGATTACTAATAACCTCTTTGCAGAGGTGAGTTAGATGATTCACAGAATCACATTTTTGACATTATTTTCTTGGAGCATCTACAATATAAGAAAAATTGTTGCTCTTGTTTATTCCAATCTTTCCATTTTTATTCTTCTTCTTATTTCTTGCATCTTTAGTTTTCATTTCCTTGACAGGTGTCTTGGAATCTTGGTTGACCATGGGCTTCTTTTCAGTTTTGGAAGTTGGAGTTGTTTCTGCATTTTTCTTCTCATTGTCTTCATCAGCAATTTCTTGCTTTATGATCAACTCTTCTTCACTGAAATCTACTTCACATGCTTTGAACATAGGTGATCCAACCTTACTCAGCATAGCTGGGACATCTTCATATTCAGTTGTTTTTCCTTTACCACATACAGCTTTCTTGTTGTTATTCAAAGCATCATAATCAATACCAATAGCTATATTAGCACATGGCTTGTTATTCTCATGGTATTGACCAACCAACTAAGTTGCATTCCTGAATGATTTCAATTGCACTTCATTCTTTTCAATCTTCTCTCTTAACACAGCTTCAATCTCATTGGAACACTTCAGCTTGTTTTTCAAGTATTCATTTTCTTTCTTGACTGACTCAAGCTCCACAAGCAGTAGATCCATCTTTTGCTTCTCACTCTCAAGCTTCTCATTAGCTTTTGTTAGCCTACTAACTTCCTCAGTAGCTACTACTAAGCTAGTGTGTATATGGAACATCTCCACACTCATCTTTTCCACAGTCTCCTTATATTGACTAGCATTTAAATCAATAGTGGTTAGAGTTGGTACCTTTGATTTTGAAGTGGATGCTTCTCCATGCTCAAAAGCCATAAGTGCAGAGTTTCCAACCTCTTCATCCTCATCATCAACATCACTATCATCCCAACTCTTTCCTTCTGCAATATAAGCTTTTCCAGACTACTTCTTCAAGAGAGCTTCATACTTTGCTTCCAGTTCCAAGTAATCTTTATCCTTCTTCACTTTTTTAGGATTTCTGCATTCAGTAGCAAAGTATCCCAACTCATCATAATTGAAACACCTTATCCTTGATCTGTCCACGGATCTTGTTTTGTAGCCACCTTTGCTAACTAAATTGTACTGAGCTTTTAGTTTCCAATTATTATTTTTAGAAGATTGTCCCTTACTTTTGAAAAACCTTGGATTATTGACTCTTATGTTCGAAAATTTTCTAGCCAAGTAAGCCATGGATTGATCCATTTCATCTAGCTCATCCAGGGTGTAATACTCATCTTCCTCCGGCTCCAATACAACTTGCTTCCGAGGTCCTTTGTTCTTTTGTTCCATAGCTTGAACAATTGGAACTTGATCATATTGTTCATCTTCACTTTCTTCTCTGTCATTCACAATCAAGGCACTTGAACTATCAACAACATAACCATGATGTGCTTTCAGTGACTTTCTTTGCAGCATTTCAAGTTCACAAGTTTTCAAGATTCCATATAGAAATTCTAAAGTCATCCTGCTTAGATCTCTTCCTTCTCTAATGGATGATATTTTTTATTCAAGATGGTCAGGAAAATCTTGAAGGAACTTTAGGTTAACCTCCTCAGCCTCATAATATTTATCATGTAGCTGCAAGTCATTTATCAATTTGTTGAACCTTTCAAAGACTTCGGTAATTCCTTCTTTTGGTTTAGCCATAAACCCCTCATACTGAGAAACCAGAATCCTCATTTGGTTTGACCTAACCTCCTCTGTTCCTTCACATAAGATCTCTATTTTCTCCCAGATCTATTTGGTTGTGTCATAGTTGACAATGATGTTGTATATTACATTTTCAAGTGACTCTATTAAGATCAACTGCAAGCCACAATCCAGAAAGACTTTTTCTTTTTCAGTTTCATTATATTCTGAAGGATCTTTAGGAGCATAATGTGCTGGAATGACCATATCCCCATCTGTAGATTCCTCAACTCTTACCATGGGAGTGAAAGGCCCATTTTTTAGGATCTGAATATATAGTGGGTTGGCCATCCTTATGAACAACAACATTTTCTTCTTCCATAATGTGTAGTTAGATATGTCAAAAGTAGGGATTTTGATACTGTTGAGCTTCTGTGTATTCATTTTTTCAAGATCTTTAATCTGTTTGCTTTCAGATTTTGCTCTAATACCACTTGTTAGGTAATGAATACAACACGGAGGGGCGGGGGGGGGGGGGGAATGTGTTTTGGTTAATTTTTAACCTTTTTGAACTGTTATGGATGGTGAACAAAGTAATCTAATTTATAGAGATTATATGCTTTATAAGGAATAATAAAACATGCATAAGAACACACTATCTTCCAAAACTCACTTAATTTTATATTAAAATCAAGTATGTCTTGCTATAAATTTCTGGGTTCTTTGTTGATAATTAAGAACTCAGCTTCTCTCTTGAGAGTTACAAGATTTTCTAGATCTATTTTGTTACAACTGAAACAAAGCATCCAGTGTTTAATTTATAGAACAGTAAACACAAATTTTACACAACATGTAATAGCATGTACTAAACCCTACTTTAAGTTAACTAAAACTTTTTATTTCTGGCTTAGTGTATCTTTGCAAATCGTTCATGTCTGTGACTTTACTTTGTCAGTTAAACTTGGCCTTTAATCTTGTACTCTTCAAGCTGCTTTTGTAGACTTTTTAAATCAGTGATTGATTTGTTTGTTGATTGATAATCTTGGATATTTAACTGGTCTGCATTCTGTACTTGAGTTTTATATTGAGATCTCCAGTTTGTTATATAGAAAACTCGACATCTCGATAAGTATAATGGCTTATCGAGATCTCTTATTACTCTATAGTTGTTATGACTTATCGAAGTCTTTGAGTTCTCGAATGTGAAATTGACTTGTCGAAATCTCTGAGTTCTCGAGTATGAGCTTGACTTATCGAGATATCAGAGTTCTCAAATGAACTTGGCTTATCGAGGTCTCCATGTCTTTGCATGTGGAATTGACTTGTCGATATCTCTAATCTTCATATTTTCATTTTTGGATTATCAACATCTCTGAGTTCTCTAATGCATAAATGACTTGTCGATATCTTCAATCTTCATATCTTCATTTTGGGTTGTCGATATCTCTGAGACTTCTCGATAAGCTGTTTCTAGACTTCTCATAAGTCATTCTGGAGTTCTTGAATGACTTCTCTATAAGACTTAATATGTGACTTGTAGATTTCCTGATTTAGAATGTTTTCCCCAAAACGGATTTATTCAACTCCAAGTTTCTTCACATTGTCTCTGAGGCATGATCTTCATAATCTTCTTCCAGAG
Source organism: Apium graveolens (assembly GCF_009905375.1). NCBI lineage: Eukaryota > Viridiplantae > Streptophyta > Magnoliopsida > Apiales > Apiaceae > Apium > Apium graveolens. The sequence continues at coordinate 44,445,705 of NC_133652.1, read as the reverse complement.
CTTATTCTTAGGCCTGAGACTGTTTACAGAAAAATACTCCGGTCTAATCTATTTACTCTTTTACAAACTTAAGTGATACAATACAAAATGCAAACTTAGATTATCATACAACTTACTTAGGGCCGTCAGTTTGACTTAGTCTTGTTATAGTACAGGCATGTCTTGCACAACAATATATATATATAGCAAATATGTCTCGACAACTTATTTTGTTCAAAAAACAAATTGATTGTGCACAACACAAACATTTTAATTCAACATGCACCCCATTATTTTCAAATTAATTGTAACGGAAATATTTATTTAAATTTATTATAATAAAAATAAATAGAAAAAATAAAAGGAAGAAAATACATATAAAAATTTAAGGTAATTTATCAAAAATACCTATATGTTTTAGCTTATTTACAAAAATACGGTTAATGTTGTATACGAGGGTGCAGAGGAGAGGATGTTAATCGAAGTTGTATACGATTATAAATATTGCAGATAAGGTTATTCGAAATTGTATATGATGTTGCAAATATTGCAGATCGCATTTTTGAAAATACTTTATGCAATGTGAGTATTTTTAATAAAACCCCAAAATCTAAAGTAACATGTGAATGGCAAACTTATTAGCTATTACTTTCATGTATTTGTAATTGGACTTATATATCTTATAATCTGAAACAAAATTAAATTATCTCAAGTTAAATTTTCTCACCACGCTTAGGTTAAATTTTCTCACCACGCTTAGGCCCCGTTTAGTATTGTTGTTACAGACAACTACATTAGCTTTTTGCTGGAAATCTCTGAGAAAGGTGTTTTGTAAATTCTAAAAGCTGGTGTCGGGAAAGCGTTTTTTGTCTAAAAGCGGCTGTTATCAAAAACATGTCCCCTCGTACTTTTGGAAAAAGCTGGAACTAATTATCAGTTTCACCATCAAACCTTCTCAAAAATATTATTTTTATATATTATATCTCAAAATATGCATAAATTAAAAAAAATATCAAACAATCATCTAGATTTCCTGGCAACACTTTTTCCACCAACACTTTTTCTCACAGCACAGCAGTTTTCAACGGCACTCTCAAACGGAGCCTTAAATCACCACAAATCAATAACAAAATTATTTAACTTTTTTTTATAATTCGATTACAAAACTTTGAATACAATTAAGAACAATACGAACATTCAGAACATAATTATAAACAATAAATAAAAAAATAAAGCTTCGGGCCATTTCTCGACATGTCTTGTAAAAAACATAACAACCTAAATTTAGCCGCATTGTATCCTTACATTTATAAGTCCTAAATTATGAGCAACTGGCATCAATTATTATAAATTATAGGTCTTGTTTTTATATAATATAGTATATTATATTTGTCCATTCAAATTTATGAAAACGTTGATTAAAATCCGGATAAAAAATAGAGGTATAATTAATATATTTATTTTATTTAAAATAAATATGTAGCAAAAAATGTTTTAACTGAAATACATTTATTCAAATCAGAAATATTTGTAAGAATAATTATTATTTTTTATAACAAAAGTTTTTAATTATGTACACCATAAATGCCATAATCAAAAAATATATAATATTGTGCATCATATATTTATTTAGCTGAAATATTTTAAAAGAATTACTTTAATCATAATCGAATATCTTATTTATAAATTCTATTTTGGTAAATGATAGTACTAAAATTATTCCAATTAGTTAGATTACTTAACAATACAAAGACATAAACCGGCGCTTTGCACGAGGTGAGTTAAAATGATAGTATTAAACAATACAAAGGCATTATGTGATTAAGTGATTATGTTACGAGTCGGTAGTCCAAATTAAAAAAAATAAATCATCATTTTTACTAGACTTTTTGATTTTTTTTTTCAGATTTAAGTGTTAGAAATTAGTCTTTCAACCATTTAATCTCTAATTTTATATTATCATATAACTATAAATAAAATAAAATATGACTTAAATTATGAAAGATCGACTAGTATTGTATGGACAATTTATCTTTTTTTAGTGGGATATTTTATAAAATATACATATATAAACAATGAAATTTTAATTAAAAAAATACTAATTTTTTATTATGTGGAGACACGTGTCCCGCTGGCCTCTAATTGAATCCACCTTGTTCATCGTAACGTACAAAACGAGACTTCTAAAATTGAGATGGTGAAAGATGATGTATTGTTAATGGAGGAATTTGATGATAATAAAATTCAAGGTTGTATGACATATTGAAGATCTGTGACAGTGGGTTTTCGCCGAAAAAATTATCGGAGTGGCGATTTTGAGTAATGTAACACCCCAAATCCGGGGTCAAGATTTGGTGTCACTAAACAATCTTTACATAAAATAAAGACATAATTCAATAACCCCCTTGAATCCGGATCGTTTACAGGTTATGGTATGAAACAAGAATCTAACCTTCCACTATTTACAACAACTAAAAAAATACAAATGTAAATACCTTCGAACTATTGCTCGTATCACTATTCTTCTAACTTCTTCAACCTCTCGTACCGGAGATTTCTCGAACTTCTGCTGTCTATCTAGGCTATTCATTTTTATCCTTATCTGTTTCTGGCAGAAATAAGAATTTACAAAGCAAGAGTGAGCCAAAAATGCCCAGCAAGTATATATTTTGAGTTTCAACATTAATATCAAAGAAAAACTTCCGGACAAAATCTGTGAAATATTTTGAAGAGCGAAACACGAAATCATTTAAAGGATATACTTCATATACTTAAAATCAATTTGATTTGCATTGCTATATATCACATAGGGAATAACGATATTTTTGTAAAAGTTTCAGAGATCGCGTGTTTTCAAAATAGCTTCTGGTAACACTTCATACCTGAGCAACGAATGCAAAAACTATTCATAAAACGACGTTCAAGAAATTCCTAATTATTCAGTATCCATCATTATCGACTAAGTTTCCATAGACTTAGCCTGCTAAACCAGCCTGATAAGGACGGGTTGAATAATTAAGAAGATCTCAATTCATTCAAGATTCTAATTATCACTGAGCAACTAATGCTGCAGCAACAAGCTGAACCTCGAATTTATTTAGAAACACTGAAATTTCCCGAAACTGAGTGGTAAGAAAGAATAACTTTAATTCATAATCACATTTTTTTTCAAGAAGGAATGCCATTAATGGCGATCAACAATAGATTAGACTGGACACTAGTTCACACTTATACCCTGCTGATCAGTCAGGATACAGTGTAGATCTATACCTACCTGTATAGATCCAGTCGGGTCCCCAGGCACTACGGCCCATCTCAAGGCACCGATTATGTTTCGTATAACTATCCAGCCCGTAGAGTGTTTTGATGTCAAACCATTTTGAATTCAAAACATCCCAATTCAGGGTTCGCAAATAACCCGAAAGAATGGGTATCTGCTCAAGAGAGCAATCGAATTATAGGAACAAGAATAAACGAACATACATAATCAGAGTAATTGCAGTGAAATGTAAAACATTTAACTATTCTGAACTTAGAATAGGAGCGAATAAATATTTGCAGTATTTAAAAGAAATTCAAGAATACTTGTAGTATTTAAAAGAATGTTCTGGAATACTTGCAGTATTTTAAGAGAGAATCAAAAATACTTGCCTCAATAAGCTTTAACCGCTATTGACTTTGGTTCGACTTTAATCGTTCGGCTTTATCGTCAAACTACTATCCTATTCTGGATACGATCCCAACATTCAGACCCTTCAGTTGGAACTTCGTTGATCTCAAAGTTTAATCACTAGATCGTTCCTAGTCCGATGTCACGTCTCGGTCTTCCGTCTAAAACCTACAGGGTTGAAATATCCTAATTAAGATAATCGCTTAAGCTTAACATCAAATCAATATCCTATTCTACCCATACGATTTCATAACCAAATTCATATTTATATGTATTATCGAAATACACATAGCAATTATGGTTCACATCTTCGAAAATCAGTTCGGTATTTAATTTAGGAAAATACCTATATTTATCGTTTTGAAAAATATGGTAATTGATTATTCACAAAATATCTCGTCACGTCACGTAAATAGGGTTCATAAAATTCAATTATATCCTTGTTCGATGTTTCCGACAATTACAGGTTACGTTTCCGTATTTTCAGAATTAATTTCCCCGAAAATCGGGCAGCGTTTCCTCTATTTATCGGCCTACCCGTCGAATCATTTCGACGTCAATTTCACAACCAACAGCAACAATATCCAATCCAATTTGCAATCCCAAACACCATTATAATTTCCATTACTTATTATTATCATTTGTACTTTTACGTTTTTGTTTTTATTTTTCATTCCACACATATATTTTTACCGAACTAATTTTATTTAAATAATAAATGTAGGACTCAGATAAAATCATCATCGCCCACCGTCGGCTCGCCAAGGCTCATTGCCGACTGCGGTAAAGTTCGTCGGTACCCGATATATTTCGGGTTTCCATACGAACCTCACCGATTAAAATAATTTTTCCCGCATGAAAATGAATTTTATTTTTATTTCACAAATATTAATCAGAGAATTTCTGCAGAAAATAATTAAAATACTCCCAACAGCAGTCGAACGGATCCAAACGAGTAACAGCACAACAGAAACAGCCGGAAAAACCAACCGGAATCGGAAACGTAGGCGGCACCAACAACACAGTCCATACCACCGACTTCTCTACACGCAAAGACACACACACAACATATAGATACGCACACACACAACCCACACACACATATAACACGCCCCACGCGCCACCACTCCCTCGCCGGAAACGGAGAGGGCAGCGACGAAAATGGGGGAATGAACAGAGGAATATAGGCGGGTGAGAAAGAAAGGGGAGAGAGAAGAATAGGGAGAAAATAAGGTGAGAGAGATTGATCGAGAGAGCAACAGGAGAGAGAGGAGAGACCTGAGAGAGATGAGAAAGAGGGAGATGAGAGCCGGTGCTGAGATGCAGGAGAAGAAAAGGGGAAGACAGGGGAGGGTAGCCCTGTTGTTTATTTATTATATTTTTTTTCTTTATTCGTGGTAATCCCGATTCGAATCGCAATTAACGATCCCGTCAATAAACAATCCACGAGTAATAATAATCCGAAATTCATCCGAACATATTGAAAATTTTCCAAAATAATTTTTTTTAAAACTCTCGAAATATATAAAAGTTATTAAAATAAAATTTTTATAGTTTTTGAAGCATTCTGGAATTATATAATGATTTTACAATTTAATGGAGTCAGAAAATACCTTTAAAGATAATTAATAAATAAAATATTGATTTCTAAATTTTATAAACTCCTAAAAATAATAAATAAAATTATAAAACAACAAAAATAATTTTAGGAGCAATTTTTTTTAGCATTTATAAGAATAAATATTCAATAAAATCACTTTAGAATTGAATTAAGTTCATACAACTCGATAATTAATTATAAAATTTTCCCTTTACTTCCAACAATTCACAAACAATTGACAACACAGCAACACATAACTGACTGAACCATCACATATTTTATTTGTTAATAATTCGATAATTACATTTGCCTTTTGGATCCGAAAATAGGTTACTTAGCCGCTAAGTAACTGAAAAGATGATACGATTTTAATACCAGAATTGGATAATTATCAAAACAGAGCTTCCTATAAAATACTTTATACGAAATTAAGGTAATAAGGTCTCGCCTTTTGAGAATATGGATTCTTATCGATAAATAAAATGATTTGTGTATCGAAAATTTCACACCGGGACTCGTACAGGTCAAACCGTGCCCCGGATCGAAAAAGTCAAAACATGAAAAGTGTTCAGAATTATCAGATTAGGTTAGGAAGGAGTTTTAGGAAGAATTTCGGGTTGTAAAAACGCAAAAAAAATTGAAGTGGGACGATTTCTGATTCTAAAAATTAATTTTATAATTATGTAAAATAATCATTATAAATTCTATAAATCCTTATAAAATCATATGGTAATCCAAAAATTACCAGAAAAATACCAAAATTATCTAGATTTAATTCTGGATAAATGGAAATTAGAATATCTAAATTTTATCAGAAATAAACATTCAAATATTATTATCCATCATCAAATAATTCACCAAAATTCACACAAAACTCACATAATAATTATTTATTGATAAAAATAATTACATAATATTTCTCGGGCGTTACATTATTCCCCCTTAAAAGGATTTTGTCATCAGGATCATGCTAAAGAACAGACACTGCTACCTTTCGAGTATCTACTTAAAACTTCTCACGACTCACTACCTTTGATCACATTCCAACGGTCTCCTACCGTCATCAGATTTATCAGTTGCTCATGCAATCCCTAACTCAATCTTTTATTTCAAATATTTGGAGCTAAATTACTCTTCATAGTCATACACACATAAATGCCTTATGGACTCGTTACACCTGTGACAACAAGACCAACTCATTCACAATCGTTCTATCTATCTCATTATTTCAAAGGACTAACTTAATTTACACTACCCTTCTTTTCTTTCCAATTCTAATAGTTCTCGTTCATGAAATTTCTATTTTCACTTACTGTTCTTCTCTACTTATCATGTCTCCTTCTGTTCGGTTAAATTGACCTATAATCGTTTCTAATCATATTCAAGAATCTTTAATCGGTCTCTTGCATTTCCTATTCGTCTGCACCTGATGTCCTGAGTTCATGACGTCTGATGCTTCGAAATGTTCTACATCTATTCAAAAGCTAAAAAGAAAAATCTCGGCAATTGCATCTACTCACCATTTGGTAGTATACTTCTATTTCTTTTCAATCACTATCAAGTAGCTTCATCAAGCGAGAATCTCTTACTATCTGAAGGAAAGTACATTAATTGGGAACGGAATGAATTAGAACTTTATTAAAAATCCGGTCTCTTGGTACTAATACTCATTTTGTTGTCCTATCAAATTAGATATCAATACGAACTTTGATGCTCACAACGTCCCATCCTGAGGTCAACATCAATCATCTGTATTAATACCACCTTTGATATATAACAACAAAGTAAGTATCAGCATAACCCAGAAGACGGATCAAAACATATTCTTCAATTTCTGACTTTTCCAATTCTTTTAACCATTTCCCAACAATCTTAAGGGTATCCACTCTTTTTCTTTTTATTCAAAACATATGTCCCTAAATGGACCTTTCCTGGTTGGTATTTAACCACACACTGGAGCTCATAATCAATTATAACCAGAATTCATATCTTTGAAGCTGAGAATGCAGCTGCTATTTCTCAATTCTTCGCAAGCATATCTTCAGGCGTTCAACTTGGTCTTCCTTAGTCCTTGAATTAGCGAGGATGTTATCAATAAATACAATCACACTATCCCAATACTCCTGGTACATTGTGTTTACTTAATCTTCAAACTTACAATTTCTGATAATCGACGCGTAACCTCATATCTCCATTCTCTTTTTCATGACCGCTTTTGTGCACGGCGCAAAATACTCTTTATTTCATTATTCTTTCATTCCATATTTTTGAAGTTTTCCTTCACTTATTATTTCATTCTTATTGAGTTATACGACCCATGCTTTTGACATTAGCTTGACTCTGTGCAATAACCGGCGAGAAATTATTACCTCATTCCCTGAGGTACCCTTGGTAAATCATTCGTTCGAACCTCCGGGACTTCACTTTAATTTGAAAGAATTCCGACATGATATTCATTACAATGTTCTTCTTCAGCAGTCGCCATCAATACCTTGGTTTAATCATTCCTGTTTACATGCATTCCTTGAAAGAAATTCCTATCTTCAATTATCGGCATTTCCCTTCATTCTCCAATCAGTTCTGGCACAACCGACGTTCACAACTTGCATATCTTCTGGATTATTTTTTTAAAAAAATTCTTTATCATTCTTTTGATTTCACTTCTTTTCTTCATTAGTTCTTCATTCTCATCATTCATTATCTCTTATAACAAATTTCTTTTTCTTAGTAATATTAATTTATTTACTATTGGATAAGTCATTCCTGGGGTTCACACTGGGATGAAGGCTTTTATTTGTACTATTTAAATTTTTACTAATAGAGTTATTGAATTTCCTCGGTAGCTATTTCCTTAGCCTTGCTTGACATACCACATATCGCGTGTTTAACTTCTCTTGATTGACCATCATCTCTTTTTCCTGAGTTCACATATGGACTTCATCAATCTCTGTCTTTCATTGGGTGCTTGGATTTGCGAGCTTTCCATTATTCTACAGCAACTTCTATTCAATCGCCGTTCAAAAGAAGTGTACATTCAAATCTTTCATTAATTTGTCATTCGATATGGGTATACATCCAAGTTTTTCCTGGAACGCTATTGCAGATGATATACTCCCTTTGCTTTATCCTAAACCCTCAGTTCTTAAAAATATTCTTCTTACTAGCGTGTACCAGTAACTTCTTATTCCTCTTATTCATCGAAATGAGCTTATTCTTCTGGATCAAACCTTGCACCTGTTTGCAGTAACATCACGCTAATTGTACTAAGCTTTCAATTTATGTAACGCCATTATATTTTTTTTTTCCAAATTTCTTATTGCTTTGATTTCGGAACTGGAAATCATGTTAGAGCTTGACTCAATCTAATTGGAATCGATCTCCATTTAACTAACCATTAGTCGGTAAAATTGATCAATTAACTCCTTTAACTGATCACTTAAACCAAATGCTGACTAGCTAACTGGAATCAAAGACCAATTATATAAAGTCGGTTTGGTCATAACAACTTTCTAAAGAACCGAGATTGCAATTATTTGGAGTACTGACAAGAACGACAATATACTTCTTTGTTCTTAATTATAGGGTAATTTCTAAAAATTTGGGCAACACTTCCCCTATACCATTGACTACCAGTCGGACTCAAGCCGACACCATCAATCAACCAAATCATCCATAATCATATCCACCTACTTTCATCAACCAAAATCATCAATTCCCACAATTCACCTTTGATCAGCATCTGACTAGCATATTATATATCTTTTAAAATGAGACTTAAGGTCTTAAATTAACAAGGATTAATATAACCACTCCCTTTCCAGTTCTTTTAGAATTTTACAAAATTTTATTAGTGAACTTTAAAATTTGTCTCGTTATTTCTTAAAAGACTCTACAGTCGAATCACCATTCCTTCATCTCCACTTCTGTTCCCGTATTAAATTTTCATTACTAACCCGGGTATGAGCATTAAATTCACAATCAATTGTTTACGCAAGTTAGAGATCTTCACAACTTCTTGAAGAACACGTTCGAAGTTCGATTTCATTTAAGATTTCTTTCATCTTGAATTTTCACGACAAGTATCTTCCAGCGACGAAGGGATATTTCACGTCGTAATTACATGTCTGAGTCATTGTTCAGAATTTCCTTGATCTTTGATCGTCGTCCCGATACTCGTTTTCTTCGTCTAACGCACACGACTTTGCTTCCTTATTTTGCAACTACTTCGTTACGATTCACTAACGATTTTATTTTTCCTCGAAATCTTCTGATTTGAAGTGCATCGCGTTAACATACTCTACTGTACTGATGTGATCCCTGTAGCAAGAACAACTGTCTGACTTGATATCTTCGCCATGTCCACATTTGTCGGTGTATCCATTTTTCCTCGCTCACTAATGTTCTCCATTTATCGATTTGCAGTCGTATCTATGTTCGTTGTATGATTCCACGTATCACACTATTTCGTTTCTTTTGAAATCGTCATAGAACAGACTCGATGCAAGAAGAGAGTTTATGAATATGATTTTGAATGAAAAGAAGGATAGGGAATAACAATACAACAAACAGTTGGAAGAATCTGTAAGTTAATAAATTGAAGGAATAAAAATAAGTGAAGAATGAGACAACCATATTCGTACTCAAAATGGCCAGTCCTTCATACTATATAGCATACAACACATGATTAGGTGGCGTCCCACCCGACTCTTCGTCATTTCGACCAAGCGTCATATCACAACACTGTTGTCTCAATCAGGAATCAAGAATTTGAGAAGAAAAACATTTCAGAAGAAATACAAGAATTTTCTTTCGTTTCCGCCTCATATGATTTATCAACAGAAGAAGCTCATACGTATTCAAAAATCCAGAAGAACATATGCTATCGTATTTGAAAAAGAATAACATTGTAGATCGCCATTGGTCACTGTCCACGCTCCATTTACGTATGCCTCCAGGGAACATTCGGATGAGAGATTCACCGTTTAGGTCACGTTATAACTTCGGAATGTCTTCTGGGAATGCCTCCATATCCAAAGCTTTAACAAATTCGATCATATCGCGTCCTTATAAAATTTACAATCATTGCTTCCAGTCGCATTCAAGAATCAAGAAAACGTATGCTATCGTATTAGAAGAAAGGATGTCAGTGTCGATCACTTTTCATGCTTCACTTACATCTGCCTTCAAAATCGTTCGGATACCGGTTTACAATTTAAGTCACATCATTGCTTCGAAATGCTGTCTGGAAATGCTTTCACATCAACTATTTCAATAATTTGATTAGAATTGCGTCCTTCCGAAATTTGTAATCACTGCTTCAGATATCCTCTATGTCGCGTAGAATAACTATCGATCACGCAACGCCTCCATTTCGTTGATAGGGACACGATTCTTGTTAAATATTTAATAATTTTATAAATTGGGTAAATAATATGTTGATTCAATTATTGATTTTATTAAACAACATTTACTTTCATTTTTCGCAGCAACCTTTAAATCTTCTCCCTGCTAGTGGGTCTACTTGGCCCTTCTAATTAACAATACTGAATCTAATTCTATTCTTTTTTTAGGTCATTTTCTGTTTATAATAACAAGAACTTAAGTAGTACTTCGACAACCAAATTGTAAAACTTATTTCATGCAAAATCTTTTGAAAGCTGATTAAGGAAATCTTTTCCAAAATCTCATTTTTAAAGTTTTGAAATCAAATATTTGGTCGTCATTACTATATAAGTTACTTGCTATTTTCCGGATTTACCAGTGAACTATCTAATTAAAAGAATGCCCATATAAGGGTGTTTTCACTTCGTTACCTCTTCCACTATTCCTTGGATTCTGCTCACACTTATTAGTTAACGAGACTTCATTGGTCGTCGTATATCATTTTAGTCACAATTCTACCGCAACGCTGATATTTAGTATTGTCTTTGACATTCTTGTCGTCGTCCTTGACATTATGCTTGCAACCACACATGTGCTTCGATGCTCTGTCCGTAGATAAGGGCCATACCTCCTTGCTAAACTTTGCTATACCCAATAAGGCAGATACCTTTCCTTGTGCAGCGCCCGATACGTGATAAGAACCTTTTCGTAACGATGGTGCCTTCAAAACGTGCAACGTTGGTTCTTCATCAGCTTCCATCAACTGGTTGCCTCCGACGAGAAGCTCTCCTACTACCTAATTCTAAGTTAAATCATGCCAACACTCACCTAGCTTCCCTTACACAAGTGCTCACGAAATCACCCGCATTTACTTCAAAATCACATGAAAAGTAGGGTAACATACCCATGATGTTGTGATATTCGTCTTACACTTTCTCAACGATCCTATCTTAGAAACTCCATCTCGGATCTACTAACCCTAATTCGCACTCAACTCAATTTATCCTGAATATGCCTAGGGTCTTTCCTATCCTGTACGACCTATCATTCCCATCTTACTCTCACCTATTCTTATTTCAGTGACCAATAACCTGCAGCTCTGATGCCAAACTGTAACACCCCAAATCCGGGGTCAAGATTTGGTGTCACTAAACAATCTTTACATAAAATAAAGACATAATTCAATAACCCCTTGAATCCGGATCGTTTACAGGTTATGGTATGAAACAAGAATCTAACCTTCCACTATTTATAACCACTAAAAAAATACAAATGTAAATACCTTCGAACTATTGCTCGTATCACTATTCTTTTAACTTCTTCAACCTCTCGCACCGGAGATTTCTCGAACTTCTGTTGTCTATCTAGGCTATACATTTTTATCCTTATCTGTTTCTGGCAAAAATAAGAATTTACAAAGCAAGAGTGAGCCAAAAATGCCCAGCAAGTATATATTTTGAGTTTCAACATTAATATCAAAGAAAAACTTCCGGACAAAATCTCTGAAATATTTTGAAGAGCGAAACACGAAATCATTTAAAGGATATACTTCATCTACTTAAAATCAATTTGATTTGCATTGCTATAAATCACATAGGGAATAACGACATTTTTGTAAAAGCTTCAGAGATCGCGTGTTTTCAAAATAGCTTCTGGTAACACTTCATACCTGAGTAACGAATGCAACAACTATTCATAAAACGACGTTCAAGAAATTCCTAATTATTCAGTATCCATCATTATCGACTAAGTTTCCATAGACTTAGCCTGCTAAACCAGCCTGATAAAGACGGGTTGAATAATTAAGAAGATCTCAATTCATTCAAGATTTTAATTATCACTGAGCAACTAATGCTGCAGCAACAAGCTGAACCTCGAATTTATTTAAAAACACTGAAATTTCCCGAAACTGAGTGCTAAGAAAGAATAACTTTAATTCATAATCACATTTTTTTTCAAGAAGGAATGCCATTAATGGCGATCAAAAATAGAATAGACTGGACACTCATTCATACTTATACCCTGCTGATCAGTCAGGATACAGTGTAGATTTATACCTACCTGTATAGATCCAGTCGGGTCCCGAGGCACTACGGCCCATCTCAAGGCACCGATTATGTTTCGTATAACTATCTAGCCCGTAGAGTGTTTTGATGTCAAACCATTTTGAATTCAAAACATCCCAATTCAGGGTTCGCAAATAACCCGAAAGAATGGGTATCTGCTCAAGGGAGCAATCGAATTATAGGAACAAGAATAAACGAACATGCATAATCAGAGTAATTGCAGCGAAATGTAAAACATTTAACTATTCAGAACTTAGAATAGGAGCGAATAAATATTTGCAGTATTTAAAAGAAATTCAAGAATACTTGTAGTATTTAAAAGAATGTTCTGGAATACTTGCAGTATTTTAAAAGAAAATCAAGAATACTTGCCTCAATAAGCTTTAACCGCTATTGACTTTGGTTCGACTTTAATCGTTCGGCTTTATCATCAAACTATTATCCTATTCTGGATACGATCCCAACATTCAGACCCTTCAGTTGGAATTTCGTTGATCTCAAAGTTTAATCACTAGATCGTTCCTAGTCCGATGTCACGTCTCGGTCTTCCGTCTAAAACCTACAGGGTTGAAATACCCTAATTCAGATAATCGCTTAAGCTTAACATCAAATCAATATCATATTCTACCCATACGATTTCATAACCAAATTCATATTTATATGTATTATCGAAATACAGATAGCAATTATGGTTCACATCTTCGAAAATCAGTTCGGTATTTAATTTAGGAAAATACGTATATTTATCATTTTGAAAAATATGGTAATTGATTATTCACAAAATATCTCATCACGTCACATAAATAGGTTTCATAAAGTTCAATTATATCCTTGTTCGATGTTTCCGACAATTACAGGTTACGTTTCCCTATTTTCGGAATTAATTTCCCCAAAAATTGGGCAGCGTTTCCTCTATTTATCGGCCTACCCGTCGAATCATTTCGACGTCAATTTCACAACCAACAGCAACAATATCCAATCCAATTTGCAATCCCAAACACCATTATAATTTCCATTACTTATTATTATCATTTGTACTTTTACGTTTTTGTTTTTATTTTTCGTTCCACACATATATTTTTACCGAACTAATTTTATTTAAATAATAAATGTAGGACTCAGATAAAATCATCATCGCCCACCGTCGGCTCGCCAAGGCTCATTGCCGACGGCGGTAAAGTTCGTCGGTACCCGATATATTTCGGGTTTCCATACGAACCTAACCGATTAAAATAATTTTTCCCACATGAAAATGAATTTTATTTTTATTTCACAAATATTAATCAGAGAATTTCTGCAGAAAATAATTAAAATACTCCCAACAGCAGTCGAACGGATCCAAACGAGTAACAGCACAACAGAAACAGCCGGAAAAACCAACCGGAATCGGAAACGTAGGCGGCACCAACAACACAGTCCATACCACCGACTTCTCTACACGCAAAGACACACACACAACATACAGATACGCACACACACAACCCACACACACATATAACACGCCCCACGTGCCACCACTCCCTCGCCGGAAACGGAGAGGGCAGCGACGAAAATGGGGGAATGAACAGAGGAATAGAGGCGGATGAGAAAGAAAGGGGAGAGAGAAGAATAGGGAGAAAATAAGGCGAGAGAGATTGATCGAGAGAGCAACAGAAGAGAGAGGAGAGACCTGAGAGAGATGAGAAAGAGGGAGATGAGAGTCGGTGGTGAGATGCAGGAGAAGAAAAGGGGGAGACAGGGGAGGGTAGCCCTGTTGTTTATTTATTATTATTTTTTCTTTATTCGTGGTAATCCCGATTCGAATCGCAATTAATGATCCCGTCAATAAACAATCCACGAGTAATAATAATCCGAAATTCATCCGAACATATTGAAAATTTTCCGAAATGATTTTTTTTAAACTCTCGAAATATATAAAAGTTAATAAAATAAAATTTTTATAATTTTTGAAGCATTCTGGAATTATATAATGATTTTACAATTTAATGGAGTCAGAAAATACCTTTAAAGATAATTAATAAATAAAATATTGATTTCTAAATTTTATAAACTCCTAAAAATAATAAATAAAATTATAAAACAACAAAAATAATTTTAGGAGCAATTTTTTTTAGCATTTATAAGAATAAATATTCAATAAAATCACTTTAGAATTGAATTAAGTTCATACAACTCGATAATTAATTATAAAATTTTCCCTTTGCTTCCAACAATTCACAAACAATTGACAACACAGCAACACATAACTGACTGAACCATCACATATTTTATTTGTTAATAATTCGATAATTACATTTGCCTTTTGGATCCGAAAATAGGTAACTTAGCCGCTAAGTAACTGAAAAGACGATACGATTTTAATACCAGAATTGGATAATTATCAAAACAGAGCTTCCTATAAAATACTTTATACGAAATTAAGGTAATAAGGTCTCGCCTTTTGAGAATATTGATTCTTATCGATAAATAAAATGATTTGCGTATCGAAAATTTCACACTGGGACTCGTACAGGTCAAACCGTGCCCCGGATCGAAAAAGTCAAAACATGAAAAGTGTTCAGAATTATCAGATTAGGTTAGGAAGGAGTTTTCGGAAGAATTTCGGGTTGTAAAAACGCAAAAAATTGAAGTGGGACGATTTCTGATTCTAAAAATTAATTTTATAATTATGTAAAATAATCATTATAAATTCTATAAATCCTTATAAAATCATATGGTAATCCAAAAATTACCAGAAAAATACCAAAATTATCTAGATTTAATTCTGGATAATTGGAAATTAGAATATCTAAATTTTATCAGAAATAAACATTCAAATATTATTATCCATCATCAAATAATTCACCAAAATTCACACAAAACTCACATAATAATTATTTATTGATAAAAATAATTACATAATATTTCCCGGGCGTTACAAGTAATGTCATTAGTGTGTATTGCAAAATACTTTATTATTGGAAGACAGTTCTCATTCTCTAGTTTCTGTACTTTCATTATACCCTTTCAGAAGACAAATGTATAAAAGTTGGATTCGAGCGTTGCTACTTGTTGAAGTCGTTTTTCGTGAATGACTAAGCTTCAAGATAAATTTATATTTGGGTATTCGAATAGAGATTACAAGAAGAAATATGTAAATCTGTATAAATATATGAAGAACACAATAATAGGGTTTAAGATATTTTGAACTGCTCTTGAGAGTAGGTTAATCAATAATGATTTTCGGATCACTCTCAAGGTGCCTACGTACCCTTATTTATAGGGATCAAGTCCATGTAGTTCTATTCAATTTCGGGTTTTATTTTTATTACAATTAGGCTCAGCCCATACTTTTGATTTTGGAGGCAAGTAATTTCCATGTATCCGGATCCTTCTAAAATTAGGTTTCCGGTAAAATAATATTTTTCCACCGGCTTGAGCATTGGACTTGGTTTTATGGGTTGTTGGATCAGACTCAACATTTTTATGGATAATTGATGGTGTGGCATCAGAAATAGTTATCAACTGGTCTTTATGTAGTTCAAGTAAGCCCATGTAAATTTAGTCTTCGGAAACGAGCTCACAAGTCTATTCTTCAGATACACAATAAATATATTTCATCCATTAAAAATGGGTTTTATGGGTTGTTGATAAATCCTCCGGGCGCAATATTGATGAGACCTTCGTCTACAGTATTAATAGATCATGTTGATCCATATGGGCTAATACAAGAATAACCTTCGGAAACATATATAAAAAAGTCTGAACATTGGAAGCGTATATTAGTAAATATAGTCATTGGATGCAAATATTGAATAGTCTAGCCTTTAGAATCATTTCAGTCATTGGCAACATCTCTAGCCTTTGATAACATTTTAGTCTTTGGCAACATCTTCAACCTTTGACAACATAAGTCTTTGAAAGCGGATTATAAGTTTTTCCATTGGAAATAATGTAATTATATTTCTTATATCAACATGTCCCGAGTATTTTTTTGAAGATGATGACTTCAATAACTACTCATAATATTTCATAACCATCATATTTTTATTTGATCAACCTAGTGGATCTTGAAGATAAGCGAGACATCCTTGTTTCTGGCACAGACAACAAAGTCATTGGATAGAGAAAAATTATTGGTCGTGAAAAGCTGTTTGGACGCACGAAACAAACCCAATACTTGATTGTATCTTTATATCAGAATGATCTTCATGACCCATGACTAAAAAAATATTGTTATTCTCGTGGTGGAGAAAATTTTTTATTTTCGACGAGTTTCTCTTTTTTCTTCACTGTTGTGCTTTTTAGTATTAACCAACCATCAGCTAAAAAATGTCCTTGTGTTTTATAATGCTGATTGGCCATCATATACCAGTTCTTCTTGAAACCATAGAATCTTGAGTTGTGGTCAAAGCTAGGAGATATTTTTCTTTGAAGGAATCATATGATATATCTTCTTCAAATATGGAAACTTCAAACATTAATAATAATATTTTTTTAGAGAGGATTCTTTATAATTTTGTCATCGGAAGTGGCTCGTTCATACTTCTTCTTTCTGTTATCGGTTACACATTAGTGCATGTATAGTTGAAGTGTCTCCAATAGATATGTCATGTCGCAATTGTAGTTTTGTGTATTATAATTCTAGTTGTTTCTAATGCAAACAACTTTAGAGAAAAAATGAGCTCTTGTATCACTCTTCATGAGGCCCATGAGATAAAAATTTCTTCGGTGCCTTAAATTCACTGAAATTCTTCCAAGTATTTGCTTCATAATTTTCATTATGTTTGCATCAGATCGAGCATATTTGGATCCATTTTCTATCATCATATAGGCTCCAATGGTTAAGTGTCGTTGCACTTTCTATTGCATTTTTTGGTAGCTTTGAACCATCATAACGCTGGACGCGGGTTTCCAGTTCAGCCTGTGCTTCCTATCCCCGAAATTTTGTATTGAATACATATAACTAGAATTGTGCACTGATGAGATATTGTCATATTGACCTTGTGGTCTATAAAATTGGTAAATCTAAAAAACTCTAGATCACCAATTTCTCATCTCCCAACTTGTCAAGTTGGCAGATGGACCATAATAGCTTTGCATTAAAGCATATATATGGCCCAACATATCCTCTTCCCCTGAGTGATGTATTGTTTCGATTATGAAGGGATATATCACTGGTGTAGGATGAAGGATTCTCTTGTTCTCGAGTGAATGTCAAAAAATCATAAGTTAGGAATTGAGTTAACCATTGTCCCTAATTGATTGCCGATGGGTCATGAGTCTTGTATGTGTCGATATCATAAATCGGGATTTGATTAAATTTTGCCCTAAATTGATTATCGATCGGTCACAAGTTTTGTGAGTATCAATAGATCATAAGTCGAGATTATCAAATTATTTATCTTAATTGATTGTCGATAGGTCACAAGGTTAGGATTAGATCATATTGATCCCCCTAGTGTTTGACGATTGGTCACTTATTCGGGAGTGTGTCGAATTTGTTGCCCTCGGTGACCTTCGTTGAACACTTGTTTGGGTTGGATACGTTTTTCAGTCCCCAGTCACTTTTATTCGTAACGAAATCAAACCACTAAACTAAATCATATCAAAAAAATTGAACATGTATATCACTTTATGGAAGAAACTGAAATTTTATTAATAAATAGCTAATATAACATCTTCAACGATAAGAATATCTAAATAAATAATAGATGATACATCTTAATAAAACAGACAAATTATTAGCTTATCAACATTAATTTATTTTAACTTATCTAGATGATGATGATGCCGATGATAATCTACAAATGGTACTTTATCAAATTAAATGAGTTGGTATATTCTTTCTCTTGACTCTGCAAGTTTCCGATTGTGGCTTGCTCCAAATTTTGAATGGTCCTTCTTAGTTTAACATAACTTTTTCAATTGCACTCGTAGAAGGGTTGATTCATCATGTTTATTGTGATTATTTCCCCTTCCATCATCATCATCATCATACATATTCCTTTGGTGATTGTCATCAGTGTTTCTTATGTGGTAATCATCATGTCGATGATAATCATCATCGTCTTCATATTCACCATTGTTGTTACTTCTATAACCTATATGTTAGATATATTTGAGATGTCATATCTAATATGTTTCATGTTTTTTTTAGATCTTAATAAACAGGACATATCAGGACTTACTGGAATTAGGACTTACTAGAAGTCAGAATTTCATATCAGAACTTAAGGTCATATCAGAACTTAAGTGCGGGAGGACTTACAGTTAAGGAAGGAAGCTGATTTAAAGTAGAAGATCGAGACTAAAACAAATAAAGATATGCATGGAAAGAGTTAGAAGACTGGAAGACTTGTAGAAGATATCTGATTAATATATTTTAGGAGACAGAATTATATTCCATATCAAATAGAAGTTATCTTGTAACTGTTATATTAGATGTGTTATCATTATCGAGAAGATTATACAATGTAACCTAGCAGCTCTTAGTGATATTTGTTCATCACTAAGAGAGAACAGTTCCATTGTAACAGAGTTTATTATATTGAATATATCTGTTTACTATTACTTGTGTTCAAAATCGGTTTGATTGTAGTAACACTATATTCAACCCCCTTCTACAGTGTTGTGTGACCTAACAATTGGTATCAGAGCTTTTCTGTTAACACACATACAGTAAAGATCCAAACAATCATGTCTGAAGAAGCACAAACTCCAACCAAGCCCACCAAAACTGAAGAAACTCAAAAGACTCAAACCCACAGTCGATATGAGACTATTAGGGTTCCCATACTGAGACCTTCTGAGTATTTCATATGGAAAGTGAAGATGGCTATGTTTCTGGAAGCTACAGATCCAGAATACCTTGACAGAATTAATGAAGGACCACATAAGCCTACCAAGCTCTCTGTTGTAGTTGCTGATCAACCAGCAATGACCATACCAAAGGAGAAAGGTGAGTACACAGCTGAAGACATCTCATCTATTGCCAAGGATGCAAGGGTAAGGCATTTGCTGCATAGTGCCATTGATAATGTCTTGTCAAACAGGGTAATTAATTGCAAAATTGCAAAGGAGATATGGGATGCTTTGGAGACAAGATGATAGGGAACTGATGCAATCAAGAAGAAAAGGAGGACTATACTCACTCAAGAGTATGAGCACTTTGACTCAAAAGCTGATGAGTCTTTAACTAACTTATATGATAGGTTTGTCAAACTCTTGAATGATCTGTCACTGGTGGACAAGGAATATGATCTTGAAGATTCAAATCTAAAATTCCTTTTAGCTCTTCCTGAAAATTGGGATTTGAAGTCTACTACAATAAGAGACAACTATGACTTTACTGAAACTACTCTTGATGAAATTTATGGTATGCTCAAGACTTATGAACTTGAGATGGATCAAAGGAGCAAGAGGCATGGAAGAAAGTCAAGGACAATTGCTTTTAAGGCTGAGGAGGAATCTCCTAAATTGGCTACCTCAAAAAGGGGCAAAGGAAAGGCTCTCATCATAAAGTCTGATTCAGAGTCATCATATTCTGATGATGATGATTCAGAAACTAAAAGTTTACCTGAGATGGATGTTGATGAAGAGATGATAACATTGTGTGCTCTTATGGTGAAGGGTATCACAAAGATAACCTATAGGAAATTCAGAAAGGGAAAGAAGTTTTTCAGGAAAGGTGTAAGTTCTGATAAGAAAGGGTTCAGAAAGTCTGAAGGCAAGGGAGGAAAGTTTGACAGAGGAGATAACTCAAATGTCAAATGCTACAATTGTGGTGAAAGAGGCCACATATCTCCTAACTGCAAGAAAGGAAAGAGTGACAAAGGCAAGGCACTTGTCACAAAGAAGAAAAGCTGGACAGACACTTCAGATTCTGAAGATGAGGTGAACTATGCCTTGATGGCAAATGCTGATAGCAGCCCTGAAACTGCTGAATTGAAGGTATCTTAAACAACTTATGCTTTTCATACTGATGATATTACTGAGTTGAGATTATATCTTAAAACCATGTTTATTAGTTATAGAGATCAGACTTTAACATGTGAAAGATTAACATCTGAAAATTCTGCTTATAAAAAGAGAAATGATTATTTAGAAAAGGAGTTAGTTGTTCCTCATCAAACTAAGAAAGAAAAAGATGATGCTTTATATGTTAGAGATGATGTGTTAAAATTAAATGAATCTCTAAAAGCTGACTTAGAAAAGGAAAGAGAGATTATTAGAACTTGGACTAACTCTGGCAGAACAACTCAGAATTTATTAAGTAGTGGAAACTGGAAAGAGGGCTTAGGTTATGGAGATGATAAAAGTGAGAAAAGAACTGAACAAATTGAGCCAATTGTTGTTAAATAGAATGTTAAGTTTGTAGCTAAAACTGTAAAGTCTGATTCTGAAAAGATGAAAGAGTCTGTGACAATAGTTAAGGAGAAGTCAATTTCTGACAAATTAGAACAGGATAAACCAGCTCAAGTCAACATAGGCTTAATGACAAAGAAGCAGCTTAAGCATAAGCTGAAAGAGATTAGGAATGTCAACAAGGTAAAGGAGGCTAGGAAAAATAGGAATGGAAAGGAAGGTGTGAACAAAAGCAATAATTATATGGCTGTTCCTAATGTTCCTAGAAAGAAATGCTATAATTGTGGAAACTCTAACCATCTTGCTTCTTTTTGCAGGAAGAATAAAGATATAAACTCTTTACCTTCTAGATCAGGAGTTAAGAGTTAGTTTGTTAGGTTTAAGCCACAAAATCCTTGTTTTCATTGTGGTAGTTTATGGCATTCCATTTATACTTGTAAGGAATATCATAGTTTGTACTATGATTATTATCAAATAAAACCTTCTTTGAAGAAAGTTACTTTAATTCCTTCTAGTGTAAAGTCTGATGCAAAGTCTAATATAAGTACTGATAAACAGCATGTTAGCATAAACTCTGAAACTAAATCCGCTGCAAATGCTAACAAACTTAAAAAGGCCAAAGGATCCAAGCAAGTCTGGGTCCTTAAAACTAACCATCAGTGGTCTTTGTGATTGCAGGGTAACAGGAAAAATATCCTAGTTCTGGATAGTGGATGTTCAGGACATATGACTGGAAATAAAGCCCTGCTATCAGACTTTGTGGAGAAAGCTGGCCCAGGAGTTTCTTATAGAGATGACAACATGGGAAAAACTCTGGGATATGGCAATATCAATCTTGGGAATGTCATCATTGAAACAGTAGCTCTTGTCTCAGGACTTAAACACAATCTGCTAAGTGTGAGTCAAATCTGTGACAGAGGTTATCATGTGGATTTCTTTGAAGAACACTGTGAAGTTGTAAGCAATTCTACAGGAAAAGTGGTTCTGAAAGGTTACATGCATGGTAACATTTATGAAGTCATACTTTTATCAAGTTCTGATGGTTCTGCAATCTGTCTATTGAGTAGAGCATCAATTGAAGAAAGTTGGGATTGGCACCAAAGACTCTCTCATTTAAATTTCAACAACATAAATGAGCTTGTTAAGAAAGATCTTGTGAGAGGACTGCCAAAATCAGTATTTGCTCCTGATGGCCTTTATGATTCATGTCAAAAGGCAAAACAAAGAAAATCTTCTTTCAAGAGCAAAATTGAATCTTTAATTCATGAGCCTTATCACCTACTGCATGTTGATCTATTTGGTCCAGTCAATGTCATGTCTATTACAAAGAAGAAATATGCTATGGTTATAGTAGATGAGTTCACATGGTACACTTGAGTGTATTTCTTGCACAAGAAGAATGAAACTGCATCTACTCTAACTAATCATGTCAGACAGCTGGATAAGTTGGTCAAAGATTATGTTAAAATTATAAGAAGTAATAATGGCACTGAGTTCAAGAATTCAATCATGGAAGAGTTCTACAAAGAGCATGGAATCCAATAGGAATTTTCTGCACCTGGAACTCCACAGCAAAATGGAGTAGAAAGAAAGAATAGGACTCTCATTGAAGCTGCACGAACTATGCTTGATGAAGCAAAGCTACCAACCTATTTTTGGGTTGAAGCTGTGCAGACTGCTTGTTTTACACAAAATGCTACACTCATAAACAAGCATGGAAAACACCATATGAGATGGTGAAGAAAAAGAAGACAAATCTGAAATACTTTCATGTATTTGGTTGTAAGTGTTTTGTTCTTAAGACTCATCCTGAACAGTTGTCAAAATTTGATCTAAAAGCTGATGAAGGAATTTTTGTTGGATATCCACTTTCCACAAAAGCCTTCAGAGTCTACAATTTAAGAACAAGGGTTGTCATGGAATCTATCAATGTATCTTTTGATGATAAGAAGATTACTGGACTTGAAGATTTCAATGATCATGATCAGCTGAGATTCGAAAATGAAGATTTAAATTCTGATTCTGTAAATTCTGATGACTTAAACTCTGATCCTGTAAGTTCTGACGGGTTAAGTTCTGATGTCATTGAAACTATGGTAACAACTCCAAAGGAAAATGCACCTGTCCAGGGGAGCAAGCTGAAGATCCTACCACAACTCAAGACTTTCAAGAAGCATCAGAACCTGTCACCAGCTCTTCAAGTTCTAATTCATCAAGTTCTGATGAGCCAAACTTTGATAATTCTGAAAACTCTGATTCTTCAAATACTGATGGATCCAACTCAAATTCTGAAGTTTCAGAGAGCATAACTATAGGGGGAGCATCAGAAAATGCTGATGGAGACAGCATGGATCATGGGGGAGGATCCAGTTTTAGAAATCAACTTCTATCTGCAAGGAAGTGGACAAAATCACATACACCTGACTTTATAATTAGAGATCCTGAAGCAGGTGTCAGAACTAGAACAACAACATCAAATGAATGTCTCTATCATTCTTTTCTATCTTAGACTGAACCAAAGAAAGTGGAAGAAGCTCTTCAAGATGCTGATTGGGTGCAAGCAATGCAGGAAGAGTTAAATTAATTTGAAAGAAATAAAGTCTGGACCCTAGTGCCAAGACCAAAGAACAGATCCATTGTTGGCACAAAATGGGTGTTTAGAAACAAAACTGACAGTGATGGCATAATTACAAGGAACAAAGCAAGGCCGGTTTCTAAGGGTTACTCTCAACAGGAGGGTATTAATTATGATGAAACATTTGCACCAGTTGCTAGATTGGAAGCCATAAGAATCTTTTTGGCTTATGCTGCTCACAAAAAGTTTAAAGTCTTTCAAATGGATGTGAAAAGTGCTTTTCTCAATGGATAATTGGAAGAAGAGGTATATGTTGAACAACCTCCAGGCTTTGTAGATTCAAAATTTCCAAATAATGTCTACAGGCTTGATAAAGCACTTTATGGCCTTAAGCAAGCTCCAAGAGATGGTATGAGACTTTAGCTCAATTCCTTCTGGAAAGTGGATTTCACAGAGGCACAATTGATAAAACACTGTTCTACCTCAACCATGGAAAGGACTTACTTTTGGTATAGATATATGTTGATGATATCATATTTGGTTCTACAAATGCCAAGCTCTGTGAAAGATTTGCAAAGCTAATGCAGTCAAGATATCAAATGAGTATGATGGGAGAACTTAGTTATTTTCTGGGACTTCAAGTCAAGCAAAATGAAGAAGGTATTTTTATCTGTCAATCCAAGTACACCAGAAATTTACTGAAGAAATTTGGAATGCAAGACTGATCAACTGCATCCACTCTCATGGCCACTACAACCAAGTTAGATAAAGATAATGGTTCATCATTAGATATTACTAACTACAGAGGTATGATTGGCTCTTTACTCTATTTAAATGCAAGTAGACCTGATATCATGTATGTTACCTGTCTTTGTGCAAGATTTCAGGCTGATCCAAGAGAACCTCATTTAATAGCTATGAAAAGAATTTTCAAGTACCTTAAGGGTACAGCTGATCTAGGATTGTGGTATCCTAGAGAATCAGCTTTTAAGCTAATAGGTTACTCAGATGCAGATTTTGCAGGATGCAAAATAGACAGGAAAAGCACAAGTGGAAGTTGCCAATTTCTTGGAGGCAGGTTAGTTTCTTGGTTTAGCAAGAAACAGAAATCAATTTCCACATCAACTGCAGAAGCAGAATATATTGCTGCAAGAAGCTGTTGTGCACAGATTCTTTGGATGAAGAATCAGTTACTGGATTATAGGTTAGAATTTTCTAAAATACCTATTTACTGTGATAATCAAAGTGTTATTGCTATGACAGTTAATCCAGTTCAACACTCAATGACAAAGCACATTACCATTAGGTACCATTTCATAAGGGAACATGTGATGGAAGGTACAGTGGAATTGCATTTTGTTCCAACAGATCAACAACTAGCAGATATCTTCACAAAACCACTATATGAAGCTACTTTTACAAGACTGGTAAATGAACTTGAAATGGTTTCAGGTTCTTTCTCTAAATCTGCTTAGTTTTTGTTCTCATGCATCAGACTTTATGATCAGTGTTTACAGATTGTCTTATCTTCATGTAATATGTGCTTAAATTGAAATACATTAAATGTTGATTGTTATCTGATGTGGATCTTTATACTCTGATAGTGATTTGAATGTTCTGTGACTATTCAATCCAATGAGGATTACTGTGCTAGATGCTGACCTAGTAGTCTTTATCATACTAGAAATCCCATGTCTGAATTAGTTATTTATGTGGAAATTCATTAACACGAGCAAATTCTGATTTTGAGCTTAGTCAAATTTACTTTGTGTATCTTATTACTAAGTCACAAACTAGATTATTGCTTCTTATCTGTCAAATTCTGATGTCGGTAAATCTTAAGGATGAACTAAATGCTGATAAGCCTCACTTATCAAAAGAAAAGAAAAGAAAAGAAAATTGAAGTCAGGTACTCCTTTGAGATCTAGAGTAAATATGTGGAAGGGAAGACCCAAGTGCATTGCTGATATTAAGCAATATGCATTAGAAAAGCAAATAAATTTTTCTTGGTGACTTTTCACATTCTCTGATTACTGGAGAAATACTTTGATAATAGCATAAATTCTGATAAGAAGTTGGGACTCATTTACACTGAGAAGCCACTGTGAAAAAGAATTCTAAAAGATGCATAATGAGCACAAATAATTGAGGTGGACTCATGCACAAATTTATCCTATAGTAGACTTCATTATTAATGACATATTTTAAGCACTTTTCTTAGTTATGCCTTATTTCTAAGATGTACTGAAGTTTATCAGACTTTAATCTTTATCTGGTATTCTGGTAAATGCACACACTCTCACTCCATATGAATGATGAAAATTATTGTGGTGATTAAGTTGTTTTTGACAAACAGTTAAGTGTCATTTGCATAAATTTTGAGGACAAGTTCTGATGGAAGTTCTGATGATTAAACTCTGAAGAAACAAGTCAGTATTTGTATGAAGAAACACAGAAAAAGACATTCACTTTTTGAGTATAGAAGCCATGTTCTGATGATTGTTAAAATCTGATAATAGTCAAGTTCTGATATTAAATCCTGATGAAAATTCTGATGCTTACGTGGCATTATTTGTTACTTGACTTATTTGTGGTAAATACTGTAACGGTCATATTTAATCAGAATATATTTAGGTGAGATAAAAACAGTCATAATCATTTGGGTTAGTGGTAAATGTGTTTGGAAAACTGCATGTGCACAGTAATTATTACTTATTTCCCGTGCCCACTAACTCTGCTTTAACTATTTACTGGCTGACAGGTGTACAAGTGTCAGTTTTACTTCTAAAAAGGACTGTTGAGTGGAGAGAGTATATATATATGGGAGTTAAAAGATTTTCTAATCTTTTACCTACTTTTCTATTCTTAATCTCTCTTATTCTCTCTCTCTCTCTAATATTCTCTGAAGCTTTTTTCATACAGGACTTTTATCAAACACCTTGTGCATAATATATTTTCTCACTTATTTCTTACAGAAATGGCACCAAAAGATATTATTTTCAATGGAGTGAAGTTTGTCCCCAATAATTACTAGGCTATTCTTAGCAAGAGTGAAGCCCCATCAGATCTTCATTTCGTTCAGGACTTTCTCGTTAACTTTGAGATAGGTTATGCACTTACCTAACCAGACACATTCTCAGGAACTCAAGTGCTGGAGTTCTGGAGGTCGGGCGTGTATGATGATGGTGGTGCCAATGCGTCCCCAAGTATTGTCTTTACTACATGGGAGGATGCTCATATGGTGACTTTGGCCACAGTTCGACAAGCACTCCATCTGCCAGAAAACTGCACATATTCAACAGTTGAAGAGCCAGTTCTTCAATAGCTAATGTCCAATCTGGGTTATGAGAAGACTCTGGTGAAGCTGGGACAGTTGAAGAGACCTTACATAAAGAGGGAATGGAGTTTCTTCTTCGACTGCATCACCGGGACTTTTGCAAACAAGTGTTCAAATTTTGATGCAATCCCAATTCTCAATCAACAAATCGGGTATGCTCTCATAAATCAAACTCATTTTGATTATGCAAATGTTGTTTTAGGCTTTATTGGGGATAGGATGACAGAAGATAGAAACACTATATATTTTGCTAGATTCTGTCAGCTTCTTTATAGTTCTTGTTGTTCTGATGCACCCCAATTAGCTAGTGAGTTAATTGAACCATTTAAGCTAGCTAAGAGAGCTTATACTGACTTATTATCTGCTGATAATAAGAAAACTATTTTGAGACCCCTCCAAATTCCCATATCAGTCAAACAGTTTTTGGTAAATTCTGTTTCAGCCACCTACACTGCCTTATATCCTAATGTCCAACCATCACAACCTCCATCAGAACCTCCAACCACTTCTCAATCACAACCACAACCTACCATCAGGATATATTTCAAACCAACACAATCATCACAACCTCAACCATCAGCACATATCATCAGACCTTCACCTTCCAGGCCAAAGACGACAAAGTCTGTTCCTTAGCCTTCACAAAAGAGAAGGAAAATGATTCTCAGGGATGAATCTGATAGTGAAGAGGAAGCACAGGTTCATACATCAGAACCTGTGAAAGTTGAAGCTAAGAATGTCCCTTCTCCGAAAGAAACTGCAGCTCAAGATTCTGATTCCTTGAAAAGAAAGAGAACTGTAAGTTCTGATGCTGCTAAAGCAACTCCTTCATTGGCAAGGAGATTGAAGAAAATGAGGGCAAGGAGGTATAATGCTAAGCCTACATTTGAGGATACAACTGAAGCTGAGGAAGGAGATCAGGAATCTCTGATCTCAAAAGAGCCAATTATCATTGAATCTATGCCACCTCCAGTTAAAGACCAAGACACTATTCCTAATACAGTGGTTACACCTCCAGTCTCTCCTCTCATGAAGATGTTATAGTTGAAGATTCAGGCTTAAGTCCTGAAATTGATATCAACAGACTGCATACTTCTACTATTCTTTATTTGGAAGCTCCTACAGCAGCTCAGACATCTCCAACTCATTCTCCAATTTTAAATGTTGATGCTGAGATACCATCTACTCCAACAACACCAATTCTGGAGATAAATTCTGATGCTCAGAATTTAGATAAGATTGTTCCAGAATCTCCAGTTTCTTCACACACTCTAGTCCTGTAAGAAGATAATGAGTCTTCCTCAAGTTCAGAAGACAATGTTTTCATTGATACTCCTGCTCCCATTCTAGGAAAGGAGGCACTAATTGAATCCTATTCCTTGGGAAGATACTCATAGAGGTATAGAGTGGACCAAGAAGTGGAATGAAACTGATTTCATTCCAAGCTCCAAAGTACTGACAGACCATTTTGGAAAAGCCGATGAGTTGCTCAAAAATTCTGATTTCAAGACACAACTCAAAGTGATAGCTCTTTCTACCAAAAATCTTCAAGGTCTACACTATTCTACTCAAGAAACGGTTGATAAGCTTCTAGAAAAGGCTGAAAAGCTAGATATGGAGACCAAGCTTGACAAAAAGAGGTTTATCAGACCTATTTCTGAAAAGGTAGAAGCAATTGAGAAAACTGAAGAGAAGGAAAAGGGCCAAATCTCTGAGGTCCTGGCTAATCAAGCTTCTCAACAGGCACAATTGAATGATATTCAATCTTCAGTGGAACTTCTTCTCTCACTCCTACTATCAGATGATGCCAAAAAGGGGGAGAAGATAGTTAAGTCCAAATGCTCAAATGATCAATTACTGAAGAAGAAAGATGATGAAGCTGATGACCAGGGAAACTCTAGCAAGGGTAGAGGTCAAATTCAAGGAAAATAGCAGAGCAGCAAGGTTTCTTCAAGGAAACTAATTACTGATACAAGCAAATCTTCTACTCAAAAGAAGACAAGTTCTGAAGCTGCTCAAACTCAAAATCTGATAGCAAGTATCGAAACTCAAAATTTGATATCAAGTTCTGATTAGCAAAGTCTAATGACAAAGCCTGATATTTTGATACAAGGTGAAAGTCAAGATTCTCAAAAGTTCATGCAAACTCTGAAGCTCAAGGGGAAGCAGACTATAGTCTACTACAAGGATCCCAAGATTCAGACACTTGATGAGGAAATTGCTAGAAGATTATTTCTGAAGCATAATCCAGGAATGGATTTAGAAAATCTCAAGGAGAAAGAAGCTAGATTTAAAGCTGAAAAGAAAAATCTAAAGCCAAAAACTTCTGTTGTAAAGAAACCTCCAAGGCCTAAGGAAAAAGGCATTGTGATCAAGGAAAAGTCACATACTGAGGCATCAAAGCCCAAGACAAGATCGCAATCTGAGATTGATCCCAAAGACAAAGGGAAAGGAAAAGTTGATGAACCAACCAAGCCACTGGAGATAAAAATTCCTCAAATTCTGATAAAGCCAGTGTGCAAAATGGTTCAAGTTACTGATGATATTCTTGTTGAAGATAAAGATGTTCAAACTCTGAAAAGAAAGAAGATTTCTGAAGAATCAAAGACAACCTCCGATAAGGCTCAAGTTGTTCAGAGTTAAGAACATCAAGTTACAACAGAAACAGTAAGTTCTGATAAAGTCATCAAGTCAACCTCTAACAGTGCTCAAGTTGATTTAGACAAGATGGAAGTAGTTGATAAAAAGAAACTTCTGTAGAAAAATGTCAAACCATCAGATCCAAAGAAAAGCCAATTGTTGTCTACTTTCATGACTATTGGGTTAAATGCTAGAGAACCAAGAGACAGGGCCGGACTAGGTTTTGATGAAGTTAAGATTAAAACAGGAGTTGAAGTTTGTAACGCCCCCAAATCCGGGGTCAAGGGATTTGGTCGTCACTATGAAACCTCAATCCAAATTAACCTGTTTAATCAATAAACAAATGCCAGCGGAAGATATATTTAATATAAATGACCCCAACTAATCCAAGATCTTTTAAGGTTATAGTTCTAGAAATAAGATATCCAAATTCCACAAATAAATTTTCCACTTTCTTTTAACAATCTTTTCAATAAATCTCAATCTCAAAATTAAACCCACTAGTATAACTTTGAAATGAAGTATACTAGGCCCAAATAAAATACAAAACTATAATATAATATAATATAAACAACTTTATACAACAAAACTGACACTAGCCCGCAAACCCTTGACCAATCACCTTCCAAGAGCTTCTTCTTTGCTTCCTCGAATTACGCAGCTAAACAGCGCAAGCTAATCCTTACTGGAGGTTAAATTTGAAAACAGGCAAGTATGAGCGAAAGAAATGCTCAGCAAGTTCATTATAATATATATATGGTTATTTTGACATAAAACCGACATCTGCATCAGAGCAGAACCGTTAAAATCATAATTGCTAAATCATAAAATTCTAGTGGAGGAGCCTCAGAATTGATTCCTTAATCGTATTCAAAACCATTTTGATATTTTTGAGCGAAATGCTTCAGCAATACTTTGAATCTTGACGAGAATCAAACTCGTAAAACAGTGTTTACGGAAATATCGTAAACAACAATAACATGAAACAATGATTACGGATTGAATCATAAACTTTACTCAAAACCGAACTCTTGAAATTAATACTTATTTTGTTGTCATATCAAATTAGATATCAATACGAACTTTGATGCGCATAACACCCATACTGAAGTCAACATCAATCATCGATACTAATACCACCTTTGATATTTAACAACAACGTAAGTATCAGCATAAATCAGAATCTGAATCAAAACTGCATTTCACCATTATTCCAAAACAGAAACAGTTGATAAATCATTTATTCTATGAATATCAAAAACAATATGATAATTTAGATTAGGATCATCCTCCGACGGACGTACTATCACATGTTGATCAGCCCGTGTGATAGCACAAGGTCATGATTCATAGAAACGTGACCCCAAAAACACGAGTACTCAAACAAAAGGCAATATACCTGCCTGTGGCAAAAATTGTGTCATAATATTCCATATGGCACTTAGAAATAGCCCTCTGCTGGACCGTCCGTCCCGGTCACTTACGCAATTAAGATCCAATCTTAAAACCTTTTATTGAAATGGGGTCATAATAATCGACACCCGAAATAATTTTATTCCCCCAATTCTTGGGTAGAAATATTCGCAACCAAATCACTTTTCTCAAAATCCAAAACATTTATAAATCTGATAATTGGATAGGTAAAATCACTTGCCTATTCTGAACATAGAATAGCAGATGAGTATTTGCATAAACATAATTATTTAATTCAACGATATGTAAAACATTTATCGATTCTAAACTGAGAATAAGGAAAGCAAAACTTGCACGATAAAATTTAAAATAAATATCACTTGAACAATAAGTGATGATATGGATACTTGCATAATTGATTCGAAATAAACATCACTTGAACGATAAGTGAAGTCAGGGGTACTTGCCTTTGGGTTTTTAGCAGTTAGTCGCACTCGTAGAAACGTAATTAATCTGATATTTTGTCTCAAAGCATCACCGTCTTTCTTTTCAACACTTCACCGATATGCTGCTCCTGCGATTGCTAGAAGCCAGATTTCCAATGCCATTCCATCTTATTCTTTATCCAACGTCTTGTCCCGATCAGCTCGAATGATCCGCATCTATAATTAAAATATAGAACTTTAATCGTCTAAACGATAATTACTCGACGAACTGCGCGTCAAAAGCCTATCGACTACCCATACGATAGCCCACGCATAAATATAACAAATAAACACAGGGCCCTTAATCCACATACACACAATTCACATAGCACATAAGCACATAACTCATATCACAAAAAAACTCAGTTCAGTGTTCGTTTTTAGAAAATACGCATACTTGTCCTTTTATGAAATTAGGGTTATTGGTTTGGCAAAACATTTTACCACAATATACAATCATGTTCGCATGAAATATTCATATACTATTGCTCGACGTCCGGATAATTACTGGATACGCCTCCGTATTTCCGTAATTTGTTTTTCCGGAAATCGGACAACACCTCCTTTATTTATCGGACTACCCGTCGAACAACTCGACGTCAAATCAACAACACAATCACCACACTCCAATTTTACAAGCCCCCTCTACCGATTCAACCAAAAATATCAATCCACAATTCTCAAACACCAATTAATTACAGTTATTAATTATTATTTGTATTTTATATATTAACTCGCATTTTTATTTATTCAAAAATTACAAGATAATTTATAAATCGCTATTTGGCTCAAGGATCATCATTGCCAATAATTCGTCTCAGCGAGATCATTACCGACGGTGGCATAATTTTGACAGTGCCCATACGGGTTTCCTGTCGGAATTTCGCCAAAATTTTTAAACCCAAATAATTTAATCAAACTTATATTTCGTAATAATCACCAAAATCATTCGAGTTATATATATGCCACAACCAATTATTCAGAAAATTTTAGAATAACCATTCGGGTTAATTGAAATAATAAAAAAAAATATGCAATCGGACTGCAGGCAACAGGGAAATAGAGAAGCAACAATACAACACAGCCACACACGTATGCACGCGCACGACAACGGCGGTAGAGTCGCTGGCGACGAGACAGCAAAAATCCGGCCAAGAGAACAACAAAATCAGGCAGCCCACACACGTATACATATATACATACACGTGAGATACAGGCCTGTACAGTACACACGATCGAGTAACACACCACCACCATTATCTCGCCGGAAAACCGGCGGCAACAGGGCGGCCAGAAATTCTAAACGGCAGCCGAGCTTACCAGATTTCGAGAACAGGGAGGAGCAAAGAATAGAGAAGGAGGGTGAGATCTTGGGATGAATTAATCCCAAATTAAAACCAAAAGAGAGCTGTGTTTTGAGAGATTGAAAGAAAAGGTGAGATTATGTTTTTGATCGGGTCCGGAACAAAGAAAACGGGCTCTTATTTTATCAAACCACGTGTCCAAATAAAAGACACGTGTCTCCTTTTATGACCGCATGCCCCAATTTCGACTCAATTCCGAATTTTCACGATATATTTTTACAAATAAAATTGAGTCGGAAAATTTTCCAAAGAAAATAAAAGTTTCCAGGGTAATTAAAGACTAATAAATAGAATTTTTGAAATTTTTAAAGAAATTTTTGAATTGCGTGTCATATTCGTATTTTAACAATATACGAATAAACATGTGGATGATTTTTAAATCCTAAAAATTTCCCAAAATAATTATTACCGATAATATATATAAAATTTTGTAATTATTCAGAAAATAATTAATAAATCCATAAATCATTATAAAATCATATAACAGCCCAAAAATTACCAGAAAAAGATCACAATTATCTAAATTTTATTCTGGACATATAAAAATTCAAATATTCAAATAATGTCACATATAAACACCCAAATATCAATTCCAATTATCAGATAATTCACCAAAATTCACATAAAATAACATAAATAATTTCAAATATTAATAATAATAATATTGAAAATATGGGATATTACAATCTACCACCCTTATAAGGATTCTGTCCTCGGAATCAGCAGAAGAAAGCACTAAGGGTTTTCTAACCAACTTCCCAATCTTGCATATGCAACTTTTCTCAGAATTTCTAATAACCCTGAAATTCCTTATACCACACAATTACCATGAGAGCTTTACTCTGCAACATTGTTCCATTCACACCCTTTGACCAATTCTTCAATAGAATCATTTTTTACTGATCGCGAGAAAGAAGAATAGAGAAAAAGATAGAGAGAAGAAAAGAAAGAAAGATAAAGAGAAAAATAAAGAAATGGATTGACTTCAGTATACGCCACTGATATTCTAATCGCATTGCAATTCCACTGCTGCTAGTTGTAATTCCATCACATAGCCTTATTTTGACTTGATCAATGTAACTCAGCTTAACTTGAATGACATACCTTCGAATATTTGGAATGATAAAATCATGAAATTTCAAAAAGAAAAGAATTTGATATCATAACGGGACCAAAATCTGAATTTGAGAAAAAGTATTTGTTGAAATAAAAGAATAACTGAGAGATCAATATGATCAAATGAACTTGGTATTGCGTGTCCAAATTAAGACACTACTAAAGGTTGTTAACCTTCATGTATTCACAACACACACAAGTGATGGCGTCCCATCCATCTCCTATCACACAGACAGGTATACCTTGTGTCCCCTATAGTTAGGGTTGTTCATCTCAGTCAGAATAAAAGAATATCAAAGGAATCCAAAATCAAATGAATAAAACTGAAAAGATTTCAAAGCTGATGTTTCTGGAGAAAAATGAAATCCAGAAAACAAGATTCTGTAACAAAATGATTAAAGGACTGTTAGGGAATATATCCTCTAACAGATATCCCTTTCTGAGAGAAACCAAAAGAAATTATAGAAAGAGAAGGTATTGCCAAAGTCTTAATGTTTATCTTCTGTTTGAATTCTTCTGTTGACTCGTCATCCGATTCTCGACACTTCTTCATATTCCAGGGATATAGATAATCTTCATCGTCGTCAAATCGTAGTAGCCTCAGAAGATTCCACCATAAAAGTTTACAGCTTCTCGGAGTTCCATTCAGCTCAACACAACCATCTCGAACGAATGCGCCTATCTTAACTTATTCGTTGGTACTATTTCCAATAGTCCAACAAGAACTCGATATGAGCTCAAGCGTCCTCAGATAGCTATACACACTCCTACACACTCTCGTTTCTAGTTTACTATAACCTCAGCTCTGATACCAACCTGTAACGCCCCCAAATCCGGGGTCAAGGGATTTGGTCGTCACTATGAAACCGCAATCCAAATTAACCTGTTTAATCAATAAACAAATGCCAGCGGAAGATATATTTAATATAAATGACCCCAACTAATCCAAGATCTTTTAAGGTTACAGTTCTAGAAACAAGATATCCAAATTCCACAAATAAATTTTGCACTTTCTTTTAACAATCTTTTCAATAAATCTCAATCTCAAAATTAAACCCACTAGTATAACTTTGAAATGAAGTATATTAGGCCCAAATAAAATATAAAACTATAATATAATATAATATAAACAACTTTATACAATAAAACTTACACTAGCCCGCAAACCCTGGACCAACCACCTTCCAAGAGCTTCTTCTTTGCTTCCTCGAATTACGCAGCTAAACAGCGCAAGCTAATCCTTATTGGAGGTTAAATTTGAAAACAGGCAAGTATGAGCGAAAGAAATGCTCAGCAAGTTCATTATAATATATATATGGTTGTTTTGACATAAAACCGACATCTGCATCAGAGCAGAACCGTTAAAATCATAATTGCTGAATCATAAAATTCTAGTGGAGGAGCCTCAGAATTGATTCCTTAATCGTATTCAAAACCATTTTGATATTTTTGAGCGAAATGCTTCAGCAATACTTTGAATCTTGACGAGAATCAAACTCGTAAAACATTGTTTACGGAAATATCATAAACAACAATAACATGAAACAATGATTACGGATTGAATCATAAACTTTACTCAAAACCGAACTCTTGAAATTAATACTTATTTTGTTGTCATATCAAATTAGATATCAATACGAACTTTGATGCGCACAACACCCATACTGAAGTCAACATCAATCATCTATACTAATACCACCTTTGATATTTAACAACAACGTAAGTATCAGCATAAATCAGAATCTGAATCAAAACTGCATTTCACCATTATTCCAAAACAGAAACAGTTGATAAATCATTTATTCTATGAATATCAAAAACAATATGATAATTTAGATTAGGATCATCCTCCGACGGACGTACTATCACATGTTGATCAGCCCGTGTGATAGCACAAGGTCATGATTCATAGAAACGTGACCCCAAAAACACGAGTACTCAAACAAAAGGCAATATACCTGCCTGTGGCAAAAATTGTGTCATAATATTCCATATGGCACTTAGAAATAGCCCTCCGCTGGACCGTCCGTCCCGGTCACTTATGCAATTATGATCCAATCTTAAAACCTTTTATTGAAATGGGGTCATAATAATCGACACCCGAAATAATTTTATTCCCCCAATTCTTGGGTATAAATATTCGCAACCAAATCACTTTTCTCAAAATCCAAAACATTTATAAATCTGATAATTGGATAAGTAAAATCACTTGCCTATTCTGAACATAGAATAGCAAATGAGTATTTGCATAAACATAATTATTTAATTCAACGATATGTAAAACATTTATCGATTCTAAACTGAGAATAGGGAAAGCAATACTTGCAAGTTAAAATTTAAAATAAATATCACTTGAACAATAAGTGATGATAGGGATACTTGCATAATTGATTCGAAATAAACATCACTTGAACGATAAGTGAAGTCAGGGGTACTTGCCTTTGGGTTTTTAGCAGTTAGTCACACTCGTAGAAACGTAATTAATCTGATATTTTGTCTCAAAGCATCACCGTCTTTCTTTTCAACACTTCACCGATATGCTGCTCCTGCGATTGCTAGAAGCCAGATATCCAATGCCATTCCATCTTATTCTTTATCCAACGTCTTGTCCCGATCAGCTCGAATGATCCGCATCTATAATTAAAATATAGAACTTTAATCGTCTAAACGATAATTACTCGACGAACTGCGCGTCAAAAGCCTATCGACTACCCATACGATAGCCCACACATAAATATAACAAACAAACACAGGGCCCTTAATCCACATACACACAATTCACATAGCACATAAGCACATAACTCATATATCACATAACTCATATCACAAAAAAACTCGGTTCAGTGTTCGTTTTTAGAAAATACGCATACTTGTCCTTTTATGAAATTAGGGTTATTGGTTTGGCAAAACATTTTACCACAATATACAATCATGTTCGCATGAAATATTCATATACTATTGCTCAACGTCCCGATAATTACTGGATACGCCTTCGTATTTCCGTAATTTGTTTTTCCGGAAATCGGACAACACCTCCTTTATTTATCGGACTTCCCGTCGAACAACTCGACGTCAAATCAACAACACAATCACCACACTCCAATTTTACAAGCCCTCCTCTACCAATTCAACCAAAAATATCAATCCACAATTCTCAAACACCAATTAATTACAGTTATTAATTATTATTTGTATTTTATATATTAACTCGCATTTTTATTTATTCAAAAATTACAAGATAATTTATAAATCGCTATTTGGCTCAAGGATCATCATTGCCAATAATTCGTCGGCTCAGCGAGATCATTGCCGACGGCGGCATAATTTCGACGGTGCCCATACGGGTTTCCTGTCGGAATTTCGCCAAAAATTTTAAACCCGAATAATTTAATCAAACTTATATTTCGTAATAATCACCAAAATCATTCGAGTTATATATATGCCACAACCAATTATTCGGAAAATTTCAGAATAACCATTCGGGTTAATTGAAATAATAAAAAAAATATGCAATCGGACTGCAGGCAACAGGGAAACAGAGAAGCAACAATACAACACAGCCACATGCGTATGCACGCGCACGACAACAGTGGTAGAGTCGCCGGCGACGAGACAGCAAAAATCCGGCCAAGAGAACAACAAAATCAGGCGGCCCACACACGTATACATATATACATACACGTGAGATACAGGCCTGTACTGTACACACGATCGAGTAACACACCACCACCATTATCTCGCAGGAAAATCGGCAGCAACAGGGCGGCCAGAAATTCTAAACGGCAGCCGAGCTTACCAGATTTCGAGAACAGGGAGGAGCAAAGAATAGAGAAGGAGGGTGAGATCTTGGGATGAATTAATCCCAAATTAAAACCAAAAGAGAGCCGTCTTTTGAGAGATTGAAAGAAAAGATGAGATTATGTTTTTGATCGGGTCCAGAACAAAGAAAACGGGCTCTTATTTTATCAAACCACGTGTCCAAATAAAGGACACGTGTCTCCTTTTATGACCGCATGCCCCAATTTCGACTCAATTCCGAATTTTCATGATATATTTTACAAATAAAATTGAGTCGGAAAATTTTCCAAAGAATATAAAAGTTTCCAGGGTAATTAAAGACTAATAAATAGAATTTTTGAAATTTTTAAAGAAATTTTTGAATTGCGTATCATATTCGTATTTTAATAATATACGAATAAACATGTGGATGATTTTTAAATCCTAAAAATTTCTCAAAATAATTATTACCGATAATATATATATATAATTTTGTAATTATTCAGAAAATAATTAATAAATCCATAAATCATTATAAAATTATATAACAACCCAAAAATTACCAGAAAAATATCACAATTATCTAAAATTTATTCTGGACATATAAAAATTCAAATATTCAAATAATGTCACATATAAACACCCAAATATCAATTCCAATTATCAGATGATTCACCAAAATTCACATAAAATCACATAAATAAATTCAAATATTAATAATAATAATATTGAAAATATGGGATATTACAAAGTTGCTACTAGAGATCCATTTCTTTTAACTGACAAACCTCTTGAAAATGTTACACAGAATCACCTTGATAAGGTTATGTCTGTTCAAGTGGTACTGGATGCTCATGACAAGCACAATGTCAAGGAAAATCTGATTCTATTTCTTGAAGATGGAAGGACATATCAGATGTCAGAATCAGATGTGCTGAATAAATCATTGAAAGAACTTCAATTCTTTCATTACCTTTTAGAGGTAAAGTCTAATATTACCAGAAGATGGTCAAACTTCATATTGAAGACCATCAGAGATAAAGCAAGAATTTCTGGTTCAAGAGTTACAGAATTCATTCCTAGTATTGTTGAAAATGATGGAAGTGAAACTTCAATGAAGAAGAATTCTGCTAAGCTTGAAGAGATGCTGAAAGATAAATGTCTATGCTACAATAAAGATTCTTCTCATCCCAGGGTAATAAGACTGAATGATGGTTTAGAAAGAAACCATATCTCTGCTTTAAGGACTGCAATCTGTCAGATTGGAAGTCAGAATGAAGAGATGAAGCAAGTCAAGACTACACTCTCTCAAGTCCTGATGATTAAAGAAGAAAAGCTGATATCAAGCTTTGTCAAGAATCATTATGGATTTAGATTGACTCAGTGAAATTGGTAAAAGCTACAAGGACTGTAAGTTGTAGTTAGTTATCTAGTTAAACTCTTATTGCATTTGTACTTAAATGTTTTTGACATCATCAAATCTATTAACTTGTATATTTTGCATAATTTACAAGTTGGGGGAGATTGTTAGATATATTTGAGATGTCATGTCTAATATGTTTCATGTTTAGTTTTCAGATCTTAATAAACAGGACATATCAGGACTTACTGGAATCAGGACTTACTGGAAGTCAAAACTTCATATCAGAACTTAAGGTCACATCAGAACTTAAGTGCGGGAGGACTTACAATTAAGGAAGGCAGCTGATTTAAAGTAGAAGATCGAGACTAAAACAAATAAAGATATGCATGGAAAGAATTAGAAGACTAGTAGACTTGTAGAAGATATCTGATTGATATATTTTAGGAGACAAAATTATATTCCATATCAATTGAAAGTTATCCTGTAACTATGTAATATATAAACATAGACTTTGGGTTTACACTAGATGTGTTATCATTATCGAAAAGATTATACATTGTAACCTAGCAGCTCTTAGTGATATTTATTCATCACTGAGAGAGAACAGTTCCATTGTAACAGAGTTTATCATATTGAAAATATCTGTTTACTGTTACTTGTGTTCAAAATCGATTTGATTAAAGTAACACTGTATTCAACCCCCTTCTAAAGTGTTATGTGACCTAACACTATATTATTATTACGACGCATGCTTCCATGACCTCCATGATTTCTTCTGCCAATAATTCTATGATCATCATCAAAGGGTGAATTACCTTCACGAGGTAGTGATCTTCCATGTGGTCCACCAGTTATTTTATGTTGTGGATCCCTTGATCTAGATCTTCTTCTCATTGGTCATTGGTTTCCTGAAGGTGATCGTCGATTATGTGTCTGACCAGGTAGGGGTGTTCCTTCAACTAAGTTCATTCGAAGCCGACATCATTTATTGACAAGTTTATGTTCACAATCTTCTAACTCCCTAGTTTTTCTCTGAATTTTTTCATAACAAAACGTTCCAGTCTCACATTATTTTACTTCTGATGCCTGTCGCTCTGCATCACCCGATGCATGATTTATTTCTTGTTCCAAGATTTCGGTCCTTATTTTTGTATTTTTCACTTTTATTTTGAGTGTTAGATTTGTCTCTTTTTGCCATGATGATACTTCTTGCATCTGTAATATGAGGCCGATGTTTAACTTGTTGATTATAACCTGCATAAGAAGTATTGCCCAGATGAATTTTGTGGCCATCATTGTCGATGACAATTTGAATGGCGGTGGATTTGCCATCTTAATAGGTTTCATCGATGATTAAGTTGGTGAATGGATTGTAAGTATGACCATGAGTCTGGTAATATGTTTGATGGGCCATCAATGACTACTTCAACTGAGATGTATCATCTTCTCTTTTCTCTAAACGATTCTCATAGACGGAACCAAATGTTGAAGCCGTTTTTCGTCAAGGACTAAGTTTCAAGATTAAATTTATATTTGGGTATTCGAATAGAGATTACAAGAAGGAAGATGTAATACTGTATAAATTCATGAAGAACACAATAATAGGGTTTAAGATATTTGGGACTGCTCTTGTGAGTAGGTTAATCAATAATGATTTTTGGATCCCTCTCAAGGTGCCTATACCATTATTTATAAGAATCAAGTCCATGTTGTCCTATTCAATTTGGGGTTGTATTTTTATTACAATTAGGCCCAACCCATACTCTTGACTTTGAAGGCAAGTAATTTCCATGTATCCGGATTCTTCTAAAATTAGGTTTCTGATACAATAATAGTTTCCACTGCCTTGAGCATTGGGTTGTTGGATCGAACTCAACTTTTTTGTGGATAATTGATGGTGTGCCTTCGGAAACAGTTATCAACGGGTCTTTATATAGTTCAAATAAGCTCATGTAAATTTAGTCTTTGGAAATGAGTTCACAAGTCCATTCTTCGGATACACAATAAATATATTCCATCCATTGGAAACAGGTTTTATGGGTTGTTGATAAAGCCTTTGGGCGCAATATTGATGAGGCCTTCGGCTACAGTGTTAATAGATCTTGTTGATATATATGGGATACTACAAGAATAACCTTTGGAAACATATATGAAAAAGTCTGACCATTGGAAGCATATTTTAGTAAATATGGCCATTGGATGCAAATATTGAATAGTCTAGCCTTTGGAAACATTTCAGTCAATGGCAGCGTATCTAGCCTTTGATAACATTTTAGTATTTGGAAACATCTTCATCCTTTGACAACATAAGTATTTGGAAGCGAATTACAAGCTCTTCCATTGGAAACAATATTATTATATTTCTTGTATCAACACTACTTTACATTCCTTTTGGTGAAGATGGCAGGGAATTTGACTACTTTATCATAAAGCGATGGGAGTATAAATATGATTATGTAACTCTCCCATTTATTGATGAATGTATCAAGGTACTTAACATTTGCCGGTATCCTGTCAGGATTGGTAGATTACATTACAGTGAACACCTTCCAAGGTTATTAACGTAGTTACTATTGCAGCTTATTGTGTCAGGTATTCTTTTACGCAGAGAGTGTTTGCGGTCGGCAGTCTCCTCCTTCATCGATGGCTACAAAATGGAAGTGCATTCCGTTGTACCATATACAATCTATTACATACCATATTCACAATAATGTTCAGTTTTCTACCTTACTATATTTTGATACATCCACTTTTCATATTATGGGAAACCTGAAAATTGTTACCACGACAATATTGTTTAGGTAATATTTTTTGTCTCCATATGTAATTTGTTCTGTTGTTTTCTTTTCTTGTTCATAAGAGTATCCATCTACTTAAGGGTTAATAAGCCAAAGTTTTTTAAGAGCAAGGGCCAGTCATCCAACAACAACAGTAATTGGAAAGGAAAAACACAGTTCAACTCAGCTGGCAAAAGTGGCTACAAAACAGGATCTGTTGACAGATCAAAGATAAGGTGCTATAACTGTGATGAGTTAGGTCACTTTACCATTGAGTGCGGAAAGCCAAAGAAGGTGAAGAAAGATAAAGCTTATTTGGAATTGGAAGCAAAGTATGAAGCTCTATTGAGAAAGCAATAGGGAAAGGATTATATTGCAGAAGGCAAGAGTTGGGATAATACAAATGAAGATGATGACCATGAAGATTTGGGAATTATGCTCTCATGGCTCTAGAGAAAGGAGAATCATCTGCATCTAAATCCGAGGTACTAACTTTAACCACAATTGATTTAAATGCAAGTCAATATAAAGAAACTGTTGAAAAGATGAGTGTAGAGATGTTTCATATCCACATAAGCATGATGGTAGCTACTAAGGAAGTGAGTAGGCTATCAAAAATTA
Source organism: Apium graveolens (assembly GCF_009905375.1). Classification (NCBI taxonomy): domain Eukaryota; kingdom Viridiplantae; phylum Streptophyta; class Magnoliopsida; order Apiales; family Apiaceae; genus Apium; species Apium graveolens. Next base: position 44,403,194 of record NC_133652.1, on the reverse strand, counting down.
ATGAGAAGCTTGAGATAGAAAAATAGGAATTAGAGCTGCAGCTTATTGGTCTTGAGACAGTCAAGCAAGAAAATGAATATCTTAAGAACAAGCTTAAGTGTGCTAGTGAAGTGAAGGCAGTACTGAGAGAAAAATTGAAGAAGAATGACTTGAAGCTTAAATCATATAAAAATGCATCTCAGTTGGTTGGACAATATCATGAGAAAAATAAATCATGTGCTAACATAGTTATTGGCTTGGACTATGAGACATTGAATTCTCACAAGAAAGGTGAAGCTGATAAAGGAAAAGAAGCAGTGAACCATGATGTTCCTCTGATGCTAAAGAAAGTTAATGCACCTATGTTCAAAGCTTGTAAGGTTAATTTCAGTGAAGTTGAGTTGGTCATCAAGCAAGAAATTGCAGATGAAGATAATGAGAAGAACAATGTAGAAACCACTTCTACTGTTGAAAATGAAAAGAAGCCTATAGTAAACCAAACTGCAAAGACACCAACCAAGGAAGTCAAAACTGAGAATGATGGGAAAAAGAAAAAGAACAAAAATGGAAAAATAGGTGTAAACAAGAGCAACAACTATGCCTATATTGCAGATGCTCCATGGAAGCAATGTCAAAAATGTAGCTCAACAAATCACCTAACCCACCTTTGTAGAAAGGCTGTTAGTGAGCCAAAAGTGAGAGCATGCAAATACAATGAGGCATTGGCTGAAGATCTCTATTCATTATGTGCAAGTTTAATTGCATTCCTTGCAATATGAAGGTTATGACAAGCTGTCATAAATTGAGAAAAGATCTCAAGGAAGTAAATCTTGGATCTACAGTTAAAAAGGATAATGCTAATCAAACAATGAATGGTGTTCTTTTTGAAAGCTCAAACTCTAATTCTGCAACTTCGGTGAAAAAGAAGAAAATACCCAATACTACTTGGGTAGCTAAAGACACTTAATTCTCATTATGTGCAGGGCAAGAAGAATAAGGTCATATGGATCATTGACAATGGATGTTCCAGACATATGACAGGTGATAAAGCCTTGTTATCACAATTTGAGGAGATGGTTGGCCCATTGGTGACTATTAGAGACAACAACAAAGGATTCACAATGGGATATTGCAAGTTGATTTCTGGAAATATTGTCATTGAAGATGTAGCACTAGTTGTTGGTCTTAAAGTAAATCTTCTAAGTGTCATCCAGTTTACAGACAAAGGTTTCAAGGTAATATTTGACGAAGAAGACTGCTCAATCACTAGCAAGAAAACTGGTGAAGTTGCTCTAAAGGGAGCAAATAAAGGAAGCATGTTTGTTGCAGACTAAAACTCAGCAAACAAGGATAGAATATGTTGCTTCTACACCAAGGCGTCCATTGAGCAAAGCAAGTTATGGAACAAGAAACTCTCTCACCTAAATTATAAAGCAATTAATACCTTGGTAAAAAAGGAATTAGTGAGAGACATGCCAAATCTGGAATTTGATCAAGATGAAGTTTGTGAGGCTTGTCAGAAAGGAAAAATGAAGAGGTCCAGTCACAAGAGCAAGACAGTAAATTCAATAAGTTCACCATTACAGCTTATTCACATGGACCTGTTTGGACCAGTTAATGTATTACCTATCTCAAGAAAGAAGTATGCATTGGTGATGGTGGATGACTACTCAAGATACACTTGGGTGGAATTTATGCATTCAAAAAATGAATCTCCACACATCATTATTGAATACATAAAGAGTTGAGAAGCAGGCTGAGGATCAAAATTGTGTCAAAAGATTGAGAAGTGATAATGACATGGAATTCAGGAATGCAGCTTTAAGTGAATTCTGCAAAGACAAGGGCATTGTTCAAGAGTTTTTAGCTGTAAGAACACCCAGCAAAATGGTGTGGTTTAAAGGACAAATAAAACTCTAGTTGAAGCTGCAAGATGCCAATTTGACCACTAGTTTTTGGTAAGAAGCTGTCAATACTGCATGCTAAACTTAAAACAGATATTTAATCAACAAAAACCTTGGCAAATCACCCTACTCAATTTTTTCAAAAAGGAAGCCTACTGTGAAACATCTGCATGTGTTTGGAAGCAAATGATTTGTGCTCAAATATAACTCTGAATATGTTGGAAAATTTGACTCTAAATTTTTTAAAGCTATTTTTCTGGGATATTTATTGGAAAGAACTTCCTACAGATTTTATGTGCTTGAGCAAAAGAAAATTTTGGAAAGCACTGATGTGGCCTTTGACGATGACAAGTGTCCAGGCTTGGAATGCCTTGATAAAAATGAAGATGAAGCCCTAAAATTTGAAAATCTAAACATTGATAGTGATTCTGAAGATGAAGCTGAGATTAACACAATCAACAGAATGGAGGAAGAAGAAAATGAACCATTGAACCATGGAAATGAGGACTCTTCTCAAACTAGGAGCTCGCCTGAATTTGATGGCACAAACTCAAGGGGAGAAAGAGATGACAGTTCTGCAAGTCATGCCAATAATGAAGAAAATGCAGGAAACTCTAGTCAACAAGATCATAACAGAAAATGGGATATGAGTCACACAAGAGATGTAATAATTGGTGATCCAAATGATGGAGTGAGGACTAGAAGTGCAACTGTTAATGAATGTTTGTATGCATGCTTTTTTTAAAAAAATGAGCCTAAGAAAACTGAGGAAACTCTACTTAATCCTGATTAGATAACTGTCATGCAGGAAGAGCTAAATCAATTTGAAAGAAATAAAGTTTGGGAATTGGTTCCTGCACCAAAGAATAGAAGTATCATTGGAACAAAGTTTGGGCATCGTGATTGGTCTTTGTTCTTGGTAAGCCTGTCACAAAATCCATGGCTATATGCTCTCATTTCCATTCCGGAATTTCTAGGGGCCGTAATAGTCCACTAGGTTGCTGATGTTTAGCCTTCACTCTCTGGAATGTCAAGCACTTGGTGACCCACTCTGCTACTTCTCTCTTCATGTTAGGCCACCAAATATTTCTTAAGGTCACGATACATTTTTGTACTTCCTGGGTGGATTGAATATCTAGAGGTGTGCCCTTCGTGCATCAGCTCATCCTTTAACTCTTGCACATTTGGAATCCAAATTTGGGACGCATACCTCAGGATCCTTTTCTCATCCTTCTCGCATCTCACTTCTTCACCGGTCAAGGTTCCTCTTTCCTCACTCATCTTCTTTTCCTGACATACTCGTATCTTTTCAGTCAGCTCCGGCACTAGCTTAATCTCAAATAATCCTTCCGTTCCCTTATCGGTCATCCTCACGTCAATTTCCATCTTATCAAATTCTTTAATTAACTCCTCTAATGTCATTATCATCTTGAGTCTTTCCTTCCTACTAAGGGCGTTAGCCACCATATTGGCTTTACCCGGGTGATACAAAATTTCACAGTCGTAGTCTTTTATCAACTCTAACCACCTCCTTTGTCTCATGTTCAGTTCCTTTTGAGTGAAAATATATCTGAGGCTTTTATGGTCAGTGTAGATCTCACATTTCCCACCGTATAGGCAATGTCTCCAAATTTTCAGGGCAAACACTATGGCTGTTAATTCTAGATCATGCGTAGGGTATCTGCTCTTATATTCCTTCAATTGCCGAGAGGCATACGCTATAACCTTGCCGTGCTGCATCAGTACACATCCTAATCCTTTAAGCGATGCGTCGCTGTATATCACAAACTCCCTCTTTCCATCGGGAAGAGCGAGCACTGGTGCTGACACCAGCCTCCCTTTCAGTTCTTGAAAACTTTCCTCACATTTCTCTGTCCATACAAACTTTTCTGTCTTCCGGGTAAGTCTAGTCAATGGACCGGCTATCTTAGCAAAATCTTGCACGAATCTTCGATAATATCCTGCTAAACCCACAAAACTCCTAACCTCTGTTTGGGTAGTTGGTCTTTCCCAATTGGATACGGCCTCTATCTTGGCAGGGTCAACTAAAACTCCTTTGCTACTCACCACATGTCCTAAAAACTGAACTTCTCTCAACCAAAACTTGCACTTCGAGAACTTGGCATACAATTTCTCATTCCTCAAGATTTCTAAGACTATCCTCAAATATTCTGCATGTTCTTGCTCTGTCTTTGAGTAGATCAGAATATCGTCTATAAAAACTATCACACATATATCCAGGTACTTTTTGAACACTCTGTTCATCAAATCCATAAAGGCTGCGGGTGCATTGGTTAACCCAAACGACATAACTAAGAACTCATAGTGTCCATACCTAGTGCGAAAAGCAGTCTTCGGTATATCTTCCGGTTTGATTTGCAACTGGTGATATCCTGTTCTCAAATCTATTTTGGAAAAATGTACAGCTCCCTTGAGTTGGTCGAATAGGTCATCAATCCTGGGGAGAGGGTACCTATGCTTAATAGTCAGCTTATTCAGCTCTCGATAGTCTATGCATAATCTCATACTGCCATCCTTTTTCTTTACGAATAGTACTAGTGCTCCCCATGGCGACACACTGGGTCTTATCATTCCATTATCTAATAATTCTTGCAGTTGAGAAGCTAGTTCCTTCATCTCAACTGGGGCTAGCCTATATGGGGCCTTGGATACTGGTGTCGTTTCTGGTGCTAATTCTATAGCAAACTCTATTTCTCGGTCAGGTGGCAATCCTGGTAAGTTCTCTGGAAATACATCCTCGAATTCATTTACTACGGGTATGTCCTGTATATTAGGGACTTCCTTCTTGGTATCTACAACATAAGCCAAATAGGTCTCGTTACCTTTCCTTAACAATCTTTTTGCTTGTAGCATGGTTAGAAATTTCTGGTTCTGTCGTTGACCTTTAAACACTACTTCTTTTTCATTATGCACTCTTATCTTTACTTTCTTCCGTTCACAATCTATTTGCGCTCCGTTACTGGATAACCAATCCATTCCTAAGATTACATCAAATTCTCCTAACGCGAATGAGATTAGGTCAACCTCGAAGATCTTCCCTTCTAATTTCAACTTGCACTTAGGGTGTACTTGATTTACAGGATATCTCTTTGTTTGTTATTTCCACTCGTATATTTCACGTAAGGGTATGGCATTAAGTTTTAACTTTTTAGCAAAATCTTGAGATATGAAAGACTTGGTTGCTCCAGAATCAAATAGGACATTTGCATGTTCGGAATTTAACAAAAGGGTACCTGCTATCACGTCGGTGTTTCGGACAGCATCCTGAACAGTCTTGTTGAAGGTCCTAACAGCTAGGGGTCGGTTGGAGGCAGCTTTGCTCATCCCTGAGGCTGGGGGCTTCAACGTTGGGCAATCCTTTTTCATGTGCCCTATCTTCCCACATTGGAAACACGTTACATTGGGTCGGGTGCAGTTGTTGGCAAGGTGTCCGATTTGGTCACACCGGTAACATCTTAGAGGGGCTCTTGTCTGGGTACACACTCCAAGGTGTCTCTTCTTACAGGTTTGACACTCTGGTATTGGGGCACGGGTTTGGCTATGAAATGTGGCCCTAGATTGTCCGCCGCCCTGGCCCACACTCTCACTCGGGGCCTTTCTGAATCCGGGGCCTCGTGCAGGTTGGGATAGCGCTCCCCTGACGAACCTGCTCGGAAGGCTCCTGTTCCCGGTTCCTATTCCTTGGCTTCCTATCTTCCTCTTCCTATTTTCCTTTTCCTTCACACTCTGCTCACTGCCAGCTTCAACAATCGAGGGTTTCCGTACTAAGGTGGCATAGTCTGTCAGCTCTAACACTGCCACTCGGTTTTGTATCCACTGTTTCAGACCAAGCTGAAACCTTCACGCTTTCTTCTCTTCGGTGTTCACAAATTCAGGCACAAATCTCGACAACTCGGTAAATTTGGCCTCATATTCTGCTACAGTCATCTTATCCTGTTTCAACTCCAGAAACTTAATCTCTATCTGGGTCTCCATAAACCTAGGGAAATACTTGTTTAAGAACAGTCGGGTAAATCTAGCCCATGGGATCACAGCATCAGTCTCTAGGTTTTGTTTGGACTCCCACCAGTAGTTAGCTTCTCCTTTCAGCATGTAAAAAGCGAAAATAGTCTTGTGTCGTTCCTCAACACCTAGTATCTCGAAGGACTTTTCTATTTCTTTGAGCCAGGCTCGTGCTTCAACGGGGTCGGCCGATCCTAGAAACTCTGAGGGTTTTAGAGATTTGAAGGCCCTAAAGGCAGTAGCTGCAGTCTGTTGGGCAGCATGTGGCTGTGGTGGAATAGTCTGTTGGTTCGGATTTGCTCTTAACAGTTCCATAAATTCATTCATGGGGTTCCCTCCCTGATGGGTATCCTCAGCCTCTTCTTCTACATATTCTTCCTCATCATATTCATTATAGTCTAGGTCTTCTTCACTTTCCTCATTTACTACAGGGTTAGGTTCACTCCGTTGTTGGTTAACAGATTCTGCGGGCTGTGCCCTGGTTCCTCTTCTACGGGGTGGTATTATTCAGATAATGAAAATTGGTCAACATAGTTGTAATTATAACAGTTGGATTATTTTATTCATATGTAAGCATGTTATTTATTACCTAGCAGGTTTTTATTAAGTGCAATAATATAGACATCAATTTCTTAATAACTGCTTAGATATATATTAATAAGATCTCCCATTTATATCTTAGGGGATGAAATAACTAGCTGAGTTCATACATGCCTGATTACAATACATCACTACTAGTCCTGAATACTGAAATGAAAATACATAAGCCGTGTACCCTGAAGGGCTAGAAACGCTATCTACTACTAGCTATCCTATCAAAATTGGTGACAAGTCACCCAGCCTTCTTCAAGGTCCATATCTAGTCACTAGTCTCTCAGTCACTATCACTGCGCGTGAGGTCACGCACCCTCCTCATCGCTCCTGCCAACATCAACTCTGCATCAACTACTGGGATGTATCCTCCAACCGCTGTCATCCTCATCTGAACCCTGGTACGGAGCTCGATCCCATCGATCTCTCTGCGGGCTATGGCTGGGGAAGCAGCTCTAAAATCCCCTGGGTATCCTAGTCGGGTGGCTCTCTCAGCTGTCAGTGCCCGGAGTAACTCCACAATGCGAGCAGATGCCACAGTGATCTCAGCGTTAAGCTGACCCACTATCCAGTCGTGTACGGCTACATGCATGGTCGCCGGTGGTGGTAGAGGTGAATCTGGGTCGCTAGAGGATATGTCATAAACCTCGTGGATTTGTGCACGTATCACCCCCTCCTCATCATCATCAGTATAGGGCAAAGGGCTCTGAATCCCTGGGGGTGGTGTAGGAGAACGAATAGTCGGGTGAGGGTACATCTCTACATGCCTCCAAACTATGCCATTAGCTATGGGGACAGGAAGGTTAGTCTCCTCCTCTAGGACATCCTCAGTAAGGTCATCATCTGAATCATCCATGGGTGGGCTCTCTGGCTCGGGAATAGGGTCATGCTCAGGGATCATGACATCATCAACAGGATCAATCTCCCTCCTAGGCTCCACTGGTACCTGACACAATAGGCAAGGTGTTACTAACTTAGAGTTGGAATTCCCTTGAGGGTAAAACTGTCAAGACCACCCGTGTAGCCTGACGACGAACTCGACTTGAACTCTAATTGATTATTTTATTATTCCTATATCTACGTATTTTATGTCCTATCGATTCCAAGATTTGATAACCTAAGGCTCTGATACCATTTCTGTGGCGCTCCAAAACCCGGGGTCAGGAATCTCGGAGGCCACGCCATCTAAACTATTACAACCACACAACTCACACTACAATATATAAATACTCACGCTTCACGACCCCACACTTATCACACACACACACACACTTACAGATTATTGTCTTGGAAACAAACCATCATATCTAGAGTACTTTCAACCATCAAGTGATAATTATTACAACCCAAAAGTAATTTAGTCTTACCAGGGAGTAACCTTTAAGTAAAGCTAGTCCTCCGGCCAAATATACGTTTCTTGTTTATTATCTCACATAGGTCATACTTATAAATAAGCCGAACTAAAAATAACTGAAAACTAATCCAGCTTATTCAGACTACCTGTGGTACAACACCAAACAATCTACGGAACAACTGGCCATTTCCTACCCGTTTTCTGGTTGTGGTTCTCATGGCAATCATTCTGATTCACTATTGTGTTGTGTCAATTTAAGAAAACAAGTGTGAGCTATAATGCCCAGCATAATAATGTACAGTATGAAAATGACTGTATGATAACATCATATATGATAATTATGTTTTATTCGAAAATAGTTTTCCTTGGTGATACACACCTTCTTATGAAAACAATCCTTTAAGGGATTTTAATATCTGTGAATACCTTAATAGTAATCCCAACACCTAGGCTTGGGTTACGGTATTGCATCTCAATTCCAATTGGAAGAATTAGGACACTCGTTGGAGCCACCGTATACGATGATCAGTCGTAATACGATAATAGTAACCTTTTCTACTAGTAGAAGGACGACACCTTCGTATCCCAGTTATCACCCTTGCCGCATTCGGGCTACGTGTCCCATTTTTGGGTATACACATACTTCACAAGTTCCTGAGTACACAGAGTACCTTCGCCTGCAGTACCTTTGGTAGTCCATCTAGCACACATAGTACTAGAGTCTACCCCTTTGTTGTCCTTTAACAGAATTCTATCATATCTTGAGAACTCGAACCACATCGAAGTTCCCCAAGCGTTTTGCTTGTTGATAGAACAGCTTATTTCACTAAGATATAAGTGTATATATGTATATACGTACTTCCGAGATTTTCGGAGGAAGTACTAAGGATGTGAGTTGACCGTTGTCAACGGATAATTAAATAAGGGGGAAAAGTTTCTCCTTTAAACTATATTCAAAATATTAAATAAGTCGGGATAATATTCACCGACGATCTGAACTTATTCGAATGATATTCTGAAATCAGGAAGTATATTTTAAATCAGGATCTATGATTTTTAAATCAATAATAAACCCTTTAAGAATAATAAATAATTAAATAATAGTTGATAAATAATTAAACCTCGAATGAGTTTACTCTCTAAAAGAATATTTAAAATAATATTCCTCAACTAGTTTGTGTCTACATAATTAATAATCTATAATGATTAATCGGGTTTGAAATAAATATTCGTTGGAGTATACTACTCCCATAATAAAGGAATAAGTATATAGTATTTATTATTCGAACCATAAAATATAGTTGAGGTAATATGATCATTGGGAAATCGTTTTAATAAAAGTTCGATGTATTTTAATGTTTCGTAAGTGGACGATGAGTCCCTTTAAAACGTACTACTATAGACTTATAATCGCCCTATAATATCACCGGAATGATTCCCGGGTTTTATCTTAAATCTCGAATGACTCTCGGTCTTATATAATATGTCACGCTTATAGCAGAATAAACATTTCACGATATATACTTATCGTACAACATCGCTACATTATGCGAAAATTCAACAACTACGTATCATGGCAAACATGGTATTTATGCAATGATAATGAAACAATCCGTTCACAACACAACAGTAAATAGAGTTGGGTTCGTAAACTTGCCTGGGTATCTCGAGGTGGAGGATGCTCTAGGTTCCGCTCAGAAATCTATAACCATAAACACAATTCACTTCGTTAGGTCCCGTTCTAATTTACGGTGACTCGCACTTATGTGGTACTTATTATGCACCCTCTCAACTTATACTAACCTTATTATTCCTTTAAGTCATTATTCACATTATGGTCACTTCATTTTTCTAAGTATCTTAGGTTCATTCTCATTATCGTCGTCGGCTCCGCTTATGGATTCTTACGGTTTCTACTCGCACGGTCTCGGCTCCGGTATTTTTATAAAATTGAGCAATCATTAGTTTCACTTGAAATTTTTATGGCAGTTAGGAAACTCAATAATTTACTCTCTTAAAACATTTAATAATTTATGAACACTTTTAATTCGATCCTTTATATTTTCAAAGTTCGTAATTCGTAGCAGTTTTTGTCGCGTAAATCACTTTTAGGAAAACGACGATAACTTTTGATCCGTAAATCGGAATCAAGCGATTCAAGCGCCTAAACGATCCTTATAACATTTATCATAATCAAGGGTTATTTTTCAAGAAACTACAGTTTACAACTTTGGGACTTTCTGCAGTATCTTAAAGTTACGATTTGTTGGTTTTAACGGAGTTACGTTTACGATCGGGGTTTCGTTTATACCCTAACTCTTAACACAACCACCAACAATCATCATTCCATCATCAACACACAAACTCCTCTCAATAACATCATGTTCTTGAAGCAACAACAATAAACCTTAAATCTACTTAACTTAAACACCAAGATTTCATCAATACCACTCATTGAACCAGGTTTACTACCACATACTAAATGGATCTTAAAATGAATCTTAAATAAAGTTGGGCCAAAGATTTTTACCTTTCTTGAAAGCTTGAGATGTGTTCTTGAGGATGGTGGAGGCTTGGAAGTGCTTTATATGATTTTTGGAACCTAAAACCACCATTGAAATCAAGAAACCAAAGAGAGGTTACTATTCATACTATTCACTAGTGACTTTCTTGATTTTATTTCACCCATCAAACCTTGATAAAAAGAGATGAAAGAATTTTTTTACCTTAGTTTAATTGCTAGGAAGCTTGAGAATTAATGGGATGATTTTACCATGGCTAGATTTTGAGTTTTGAAATTGAATTCCTCCTTTTTTTCTTCAAGGGCCGAATGGAAGCAAGGTGAAAGGGGGGTATTTATACTTGCTTCTCTTGGTTGCTTCTCTTGGTTGCTTCTCTAGGTTGCTTCTAGGAAATGGGGTGTGATATCTTCCACTTGATTTTTATTCTCCTAGGTTGAATCCTAGGTTTATTCTTGTTGCAAATCTTGGGGACAAAATCTAAGTAGCTTGCTAGGTTACAAGCTAACTACATGGGTTAGCTTCCTTAGCACACTATTTTGCTAGCTAGCTTGATCATCCTATGGTTAGCTCACTATTTGATGAAGTAACCATGGTTACTTTCTTACCATGGTTTAGTTAGTGCGTTACGTTTTATTTAATCATTTACGCGTTCGTTCGTTTGCTTAAACGTTTTCATAATACTTACTCGTAAATGGTTCGCGACGTAATTTCTTTCGTATTTATTCCTTATATTTTAAATTATCATACTTGAATATAAATCCGTAGGGTTTTATTCTTGTAATTATATTGTGATTCCCGTAATCCTCGATGAGTCGTAAATACGGTCGTTTTTCAAAGTTCGTTTTCTTCAAAAACTAATAGCGTTTACATACACTCATTTAGTACGTATAATCGTAATATCAACTCCGAAACTCATTTCCTCATGCACTACATAGTGTGGGCTCAAAAGTTTTTCCCGTCTGTCGAGGTTACTATTCATTAAACGTTTTACAAGGTCTCAAAAATTCGAGTTATTACAAAGATGCGCACGATATAATCAACAACCATTATCAAAGCAAAGCACACAACACATTCTATAATCCACATAATCAAAATTCTTAATCAATCCAGAAATCTTAATAACAAATTCTTATCTTTAGTCCCACAGTCCTAAATCATACCTTATGCCACACTTTTCTAGTGACCGGCATCTTATACTTTATGTCACACTTCCCAAGTGACCGGGTTCTAATTCTTATTCGATGGGGGGCTAGTTTACGTCCCTCGTCAAGTGAAACTGAAGCTTGACAAGATATCGATGTATTCCAGAACGTGCGCAAACTAGTTCTAAGTTCTAAGTATCACACTGTCCAGTGATCGATATCTTATTCTTATACATGACTAAGACTGGGGATTTCTTTGAATTCGTTTCTTATCAATCACATATCAATATCATACTTACGATTATCAAAATAAATATTCGAGCACATGAACCAAACAATATAAGATACGTTACACAACAAAAACGGAGCAACAAATAGTTACTTACAAAACATGTAGGAAAACAAATAATACAGAGCAATGGAAAGTTACTTGCCTCAATCACGCAAACAGATAATTCACATTAGAACACACAATCAATCCTTAGCAACCCATCAAATACAGCACATCTAATATCTCGATCTTCTCCGCGATTCCAATTCTGATCAGATCCTTATTTAGCCTATTTGACCCTCTAAACGATGTTATCTTGGACAATACGAAACACGAAAGTTGTAGAGAACGAAAAGACCTTTCTGAAAAGTCCAGAATCACTGAATTCCGACTAACGATGAATGTTTTACGAATTTTACAAGACTGCTGATTTTTGAGAGAAAAAGCCCATACAAATTTTAATAAATAAAAACGAGGAAGACGAAAGGGGTGTATTATAACGATACAAAACCCTATGTCTTAACCTACACGTTATCCATATTAGATCTGATCCAAATTTTAGGCCCATAAATCTAATTCAATTTTAAATCCTACTCCTTATCTAATTTTAATCCTTTTATTCAATTATTCAATTATTAATCTAATTCTAAAAATTACGGGATATTACATAAGACTATCAAGCTATTCTACTCTTATACAAGGAGGATGTTGAGGAGCAACATGAGAAGATTGCAGATGGTAATGTGGATGCATGGCTTTCAAAAGACTCCAAAACCACAATGGATGAGGTCTTAGCAGTTTAGAAAGGAGTATGTGACCATTTTTGGAAGCAGTGCTAAGGTCCTCATTCCTCAAGAAGTCTATGATGCTGTGATAGAGGTGTATAAAGCTCAGTTGAAGGCGTTTCATTACATTTGAAGAGCTATGAAACACACCCTAGACAAACATCAACTTGCTGTGAAGAAATTGATCAATGACAGAATTGATGAACTGATGCCCACATTCACAGATATCAAATCCAAGTTCAACAAGTTTTCTGACAAGCTTCGGGCTCTCTCTCACACTAGTGGAAGAAAATGTATCTAAGTTGAGAGATTCTTTCATAGCCTTGCATGAGGTGATCCAGAAGCAGATAACTCAAAACAATGACTCAAAGGTCAAGTTGGATTAGTTGTACAAGGCTAGGTTTGAACCTTCAGCTTTAGTTATGGAGGAGATCAAGAATGCCATGCGGAATTCTTCTGGCACTTTAGCTGCATCCAGTTCACAACCTATGTCTACATCCACAAACCTTCAAATCCAAAACCTAAAAGCTCAAGTCTCTACTCTACAATCTTTAAATGACTCTTTTTCAGCCCAAGTCTCTCAGTTGACCTCACCGGTACAAAGTCAGCAACATGATATAAGTCCCTAGTAGACTCCCACAAAGATCTACAGATGTAGAATTCAGTATCTTTGGGAGCTATTATGGGAGCTCTAAAAGTACCTCTTCCAGAATCACCACAGTCAGTTAAGACCCAAATCCTTCTACCTACAATCACTGTGCTTGCTACCAAGACTAATGGGAAGATGGGGTCACAACTAGAACTAAAATCATCAAGCCAAGCCACCACTCAAATTCAAAAGAAGAATGATGTTGGAATGGACAGATTTTTGAAAGCAGCTGAAGGACCTTGCCTTGACAAGGAATTTGATGAACTCCTTAAAGCTCTCAGAATCTCTCTTAACAACAATCAATATCTAACAATAAATGTTAAGCAAAATAAGAATATTAAATAATAAGTTTAGTTTTGTACAAATAAGTCAAACCATCAAACTTTTATTATTTCTCGTTATTTTTATTCTTCCATTTCATTCTTCACAACCAAACACGACATTAAACTTTATCATTGGACGAGATGTTTGGTGTTTTCCCTGATGCCTTTACTTTTCCTTTAGTTATCAGGACTTGTGTTGTTTTGGCCGTTGAGAATATTTCAGGAATGTATATTCTCATGTTGTTCACTTGGGGTTTTGAAATCATCTTCATATTTGTAATGAATTGTTGCATATGTATGAAAAGATTGGGGGGATTGACGTCGCCACTAAAGTTTTTGACAGAATGATTGTTGGGATACATATATCTTGGAATACTATGGTTTCTGGATTTTCACTTAACTTTGATTGTGATGCGGCTTTTAAGATTTCTAGGAGAATGAAGCTTCAAGGATTTGAACCTAATACTGTAACTTTGACTTTTTTGTTATTGAATTATAATAGGTGTAGGCGTTTTGACCAAGCATCGAAATTGTATGGTGAGATGAGAAGGGACAATATTGATTCTGCTGCTGAAGCTCTTGCTTTAATAATATAAGTATGCGCCAAATCCAATGCTCCTCGTATGGGCCACGTGCAAGGGTGTTCATCCAAGTTTAATTCTTTGAAAATGAGGATGTTGCGTTGGATTTGTGGCCGAACCATATGTTAGATAGATTGTCGATTGACTTTCTCAGAAGGCAATTACGAGTTGCATCTATTATAAAAAAAGTAAGGGATGATAGACTGCGATGGTTTGAACATGTACGGAGGAGACGTATATCGGCTCCAGTGCGGAGAATGAAATGTTCAGTGTTGTCAGGTGTGAGAAGGAAAGGAAGACCAAGAAGAACTTGAGATATCCTACTTTCACTAAATTTGCATTTTTTAAACCTTCGGGGAGATATGGTCTTAGATTGAAGGTCTGGGAGGCGTCAAATTAAAGTGTTTGATTGACTTATGGGAGTGATGGATCTTATATCTTGAGGTGTTGGTTAGTTTATTTTTTTTCATTTTTTAATTGTGCTTAATTCTGTTATTATTTTATTATGGGGTTCATATATTACCGGCACGTATCCTTTTTTGGTAGATCGGATGTTTAGTCTTTGACTTTTTCTGGCAGAAAGCCATTTAATTTACAAAACAGAAGTTTTATAAGTGTCCTTAAGAGCAACTCCAAAAAATTCTCTATTTATTATCCCAAGGTGTAATTTAAGGAATAATACTAAAAAAATATACTCCAACATAATCTTAGTGAGTTCTTATTCCACTAAGATCCTTCCTCTATTACCTATAAATAACTAACCTAGCCATTCTTGTTAGTAAGCGCTAACTTTCATTTAATAATATATTAGTATAACACTTTCTTTCTCTATCTATTTTTATCTATTATGTAGTGTATGAAAAGTACTTTTAATAATATAATATCAAATAAAAATCAATATAAAGAACATTGTTGGAACTCAAAATCCTTATCAATGTTCTAAATTACTAAAATTCAATATTTTATATCTAATATAAGGAATGATTTAGCATTTTATTGGGGTTGATCTAAGCAAGATTGAGTTCAAAATATCATAAGTGCTTTTATGTGGAATAAAAGTGATTTCAAACGGTCATTATTCGATATTGTGTATTATATCTTATTTATAATTATTTTGTATTTACACATGTTCACACACAAGTTGAGGATATTTCGGGAAATAGACTTTCATTTGAATGAGGGAAAACTGTGTGCATAATATCCGAGACCCTACTTTAATATGATATATTTGGTACATTTAATAATATTTGTTTTTTTTAAAAAGCCACTAAAATCAAAAACTCGGCCGATTTAAGGAGGTGTTTGGATGCACAATGTGAATGGGTATCGGGAATGAGAATGAAAGGTATGAGAACGAGGGTTAATTGGAATAAGAATGAAATGGAAACACAAAGGGTATGGTGAGTTTGATTTACCCACCAAGAGGGAATGAAGTTCCCATTCCACACCACTAAATTGGTAATCCAAGCACTATTACTTGGATTTAAGGTTCCGATTTTTGTTAATCGGGCACATTAACCATCAACCAAACGCCCCAGCCCGTAAGTGTTTAACCTGACGTCGTTAATAAAGTCATTTAGGGAAAACTGTGACCTCAGAAACACAAAACAAACAAACACAACTTAATACTTAACAGTTACTCAAATAGGGCAATTGTATCAGCCCCCATCAATTCCAACCCGAAACGCATACCCAATTATCCACCCCAACCCGATTAAAATGCCCAGCCCAGCCGCCGTTACTAATCAATCCGATTCCGACCATCAATCCCTAAATGACGACGAGGAGTACGAGGAAATCGAAGTTGAGGAAGAGACAGAAGTAGAGGAAGACGAAACTGAAGCTGAAGATGATAATGACGATGATTTCGGAGAAGATTTATCTCCTGTTAATCAAGATCAGACTCATGGTTAGTATTTGATTAACTTAAAACTGCCTTATTTTTTATATATCATGTGTTATATTATATTTTGATTTATGTTACTATTGTTTTAGTTTGTGATTTATCGTATTGGTTTTGTGTATTTTTCATGTGTACAATCATCGTATGAATTTAATGTTGATGCATGTTGAACTGTTGTGTTTTATGTAATTGTTTGTGTTTATGGATTTTCTGTACATTTAGAATAAAATGTCAACTATACTTAAATAGTATACACTTAATTTTGGGTGTTAATTTGTATCATATTATCAAATGAAATACATGTAAATATGTTATCAATGGACCTTGCTCTTTTTATATATCACGTGACCTTCTTTTTTATTTTTATATGGGGTTATGTGAGGTGAAATGTTTTAGTCACTAGAAGAATCCCCTCATGTCTCATACCCACACCCATGTCATGTTCCGTGGACATGGGTGCGAGGACAAAAATGGACAGTGTGGATAACTGAGCTAATAGGTACTAATGTAGTATTATAGTATTATAGTATTATAGTATTACCTATGAAATAACTTTGTCAGCGGTCTTAGACTTCCGCGTAGTTGTAGTTGTCGATCTTCACCCAAGCCTTAAGTTGACTAGTGATGGGTTGGCTTCTAGTTTGGGTAGACGATTTCTTGGATTGAAGGTGATGTAGGATTGTGGTGTGAAGGGGCCAACATACAAATAGGAGCAACATAAAAGCCTTTGGAAACCCATTAGTTAGGTTTTGTTATTTTAGAATTAGTTGATATATCATTAGTTAGGTTTGAAAACATTTTTTTTACATATGGATTGGATTGGGTATGAGGACAAGAAAACAAAGAAAACGGGATAAGCTAGCAGGTCTCAGTAGCTCAGTAGCAGGATAAAATGATTGGCAAATCCTTTTGGTCTAAAGACTAATTATACATTGGTCAAAATTGTGCCAAAAAGAGAAGTTCCATTTGGAACACTACCTCATTTCAAGTTAAGTTATATTAATTTTGAATTGAAATTAAGAGGAACAAGAGTCCTTGAATCGTTACAGGGTTGTAAGCTCGTGGAGAACCAATTGGGAGTCTAATCATTTATGATGAAGAACCAGGGAAGGGCTAGGAGTGTTGGCCTGTGCATGAATTCATCTTAAGCATCACCAAGAGGAGATACTTGGATAATTCAAACTCACTCTTTACAGTCTGTTCATTGCACAAGTGAAATAATAGAGGTAGATATGAGAAAAAGGTACTTGAAGATGGTGTCTAGCCAAATTTTGTTGATTATAAAGGTGAAGTTAAACAAGGTGTTCGGATTCAAATATTCATTATCCTTTTCCTTCACCAAAACAAGAGAATTGACTGAGGATGTCCCTTGCAGAGGTAGACCAACAGTCTCAAATTCTTCTAGTTTTAAAAAGAAGTCTAGCCATCTTGATAAGAAGATCCAAGTAGTCAAGTAAAAAGATTATTTTTAATTGCGTCAATATGATGTTCAAAGACATGATGAGGATTAACGAAGTGAAGTTACAAAAGTTGGACTAAAAAACTAGGCTTGTTGCCAACATGGACAGTCGCCCGTGAGATTAGTTTGCAGCTCTTCGCAAGGGAGAAGTTGTTGAAGGAGCATCCCGAGGTTTAAAAATTGAGTTGTAATGAGAAATGAGTCCATTCTGGACTAAGGAAAAGGGAAATTGTCGCCTTTTATGATCGAGGAAGGTATCTAAGTTGTTTATAAGAGGGCTAACTCTGCTGGAAGATTAGATGGACTAGGTGCAATCAATATCTACCTACTACGAGGACATGGTTATATTTCTAAGGGGTAAGGATTATTTGAAACTGAAATATAGTACTTTTAGTGGGTATTTGTGTATTTTTACCGAAAAGTAGTTATATATCTTCTTGTTCGTGGTATCCTGTATGAGCTTTGCGATATTACGGGAAGAGACACATAATTAAGCCTTAGCAATTCACTTTCATATTGGATCCATGCAAATTTGATTATGCAAGATTATACGAGAAGTTAAAATATTATGATGATTTAATTGCACATCTAAAATAATGAGCATGAAACACCATTGTTAGAGCCGATGTTGAAGTTTGCAAAGGACACTAGTGCTCAATTGGAAAAAATGGAGCAAACTTGTGATTGTATTGTTTATTCAAGGCATTGTGGAAAAACACCTATGTTACTCGGACTCGGCTAGAAGCGTTCGACATGGATACATGTCAAAGTATCGGACTTAAAGTATCAAACTCAGCAACATTTTGAAAATATACATGTTTTTGGCATAAGTACTCGAAGGTAAAATAAAGAGTCCGAGTAACATAGAAAAGCACGACCTTGGAGTAAAGTCATTTATTTAAGGGCATATTAAAGTTGTAAAGGATGTGAAAATGAGCCATCGAAGTAGCATGTTGAATTTTTTGGTGGAGTCGAAAAGAATACTGAAATTAATGTGAAACAAAGCATGATGAGTTTGTTCATGGAAAAGAAATTTAAGATAAAGTGGATTTGGTTAAGCGTATTGATTTTGTTACTCCAAAATGGTTTTATGAAGTTAAATGTAATTATATACCTCAATGGCTTCCTCATAGGCTTCCTCATATCTGTGTCCAATTCATATTCCGTTCGAGGCTTCCTCATATTATGTCCAATTCATATCCCGTAGATTATGCTTCTTATATTGTGGAGATTTTATTTTTTTATTCAGGAACAAAATTACTAAGGAACTTAGTTATGTTATATATTTAGGAACATTCTAGATTTTAGAGTAGAGTAGTAGAATAAAATAAGGGACGAATCTAGTTTTGAGGAAAATACTTGGCTTCCAAGTTATAGTTATCTATATATATATTTTGTAATTTGTCATTATGGAATATAATTGAAATATATTAATTGATACTGCGGATTTATTGTGTCTTTTGTCTATTCTTTGCGAAGATAGGCGTTTATCAACTTTACCATTTCCCACCATTTTTAATGATATAAAACCCATCTTGTGTAATACATTCAAATACTATTTTACTATTTTAATGCACAACTATGATATGTACAAACTCACATATATGTTGTGTGCACTTGATTGCATTTACAAGTAAACAAACTAAACATACCAAGAGTAGATTATATGCAAATCTTCCATGACGACCCTCGACTTTGGTACGATGAATGCATGATGTCTTTTTAATCTCTTGGATGTTAAATATTGTTTGTATCTTAAATATAAATAATTTTTATATTAACATATTAATTGTCGTACCTATATACCCTAAAATCTAAAATTGTTTCTCGTCCCGTTGCCCATTATATATGTTCACACGTACCCGTCTTTGTGCAATATAGGGTTTTACTATCACACCTTGTAAATTTCAAGGATCATAAGTTCTAGAATTTCGCCACTTTCATCTCTTATAACTTTGATAAAAGGTAATATTAATATTGGGTGAGATGTTAGGTTCCTTTGTGGTTTGTCTCTTTTGCTTGCTCACTTAGATGCCTTTATACTTTAATTAAGCAAGCATTCTCTACACTACCTAGTCCGTTTTTCTGGGATTCACCAATTGATGCGGTTTGTTTGTAAGCGTGGCACCACCTTGATGTAAATAGTAGTGGCTCTTAAATTTTTTTCGAAGTTTTTATTTAACATGGTAAACTGTGTCCATTTTCCCACTTCCAACTTTTGCACTCACACTTACACATTATAGTTGGATTGGACGTTACGGCCCGTCTATATTGAAACATGTGAAGCAAAAAATGTAAGTTAAAGTCCAAATACTAAGTGCAATAACAAGATATGATTATTTAAGACTTCCGATTGCCCTTTGGCTATAATTTGGCTAGTGGACTCTTTGGTATTTGGATTGAGTTACTTACGGCCCGTCCATATTGAAACGTGTGAAGCACAAAATGTAAGTTAAAGTCCGAATACTAAGTGAATTAACAAGATATGATTATTTAGGACTTCCAATTACCCTTTGGTTCTAATTAGGCTAATCGACTCTTTGGTATCTGTACTGAGTTAATCGAATTCTAATCTTTGGCTCATGATGCTACCTTTGTTATAAATGGTATCAGAGCTCAAACCTTCCACCTTTTGAAAGTGTTTCGGAGTACCATCGTGTTTGTTTGATTTTTTAGCGGGCTAAATGAGACCATTGGAGGTGTATGCGACATATTCTAGTGCCAAAGCGAAACATAACGTGAGACACTTTGTTCAACATATTAGCTCAAGTCCAACCGTGCAGTGTGGTCTTGTGGTAGGATTGTGGACTACTCGAGTTGGTTGCATTTGGACAAGTTGGACTATATAGCATTCACATTCAAGAGACAAATTTTCGATTTGCTTCCAAGATTTTACCCCGGATTTTACATGCCTTAGATTTAGTTGTTTAGTTTCGAAACGGAGATATGCATCGAGGTTTTTTTATAAAGTGGAAGTACAACGTCGAGTCGAATTTAGGGGCTATTAAACTTGTAAAGGAGTTGAAATTTAGCCTATTTTTAATACTAAGTATGAATATTATGAGGAGAAACTTCATCTGTAGGTGTAGCACGAGGAGCTTGTTTGGAATAAAGTTGCATTATTTTTCAAGAAAGAACACCAACCAGATGACATTTTGTTAGTTTTGAGGATGCCGTTTATCTTTATATATATTGAAAGAATGAAAGTTATAGCTTTGCCATTTCGGAAGCTTAACCTTATGGACGAAACATGTGTCCACAAACTTTTGCAGATAACCATGTCTTTACATGGTTGGATTTTGCTCTTAGCTTATGTTTTTTGATTCTGGGGAGTTAGGAATTAGGAAATTACGTAGTTATCAGAAATCAGTATGTCGAGAGAAGTTGATTTTAGTATTCAGTGGCTCAAAAGTGAAAAGATGATGTATACATCTTTCTTGCCTATTAGTTATTAGGAGTAGTTTTCTTTTGGTTGATATGAAGCTAGATAGAATATTTCCTGTTTATTCTTGAGTTCAAAAGCATGGAATATGAATATCGCGACCTTTCATGCTGAGGGAAGAATTGATTCAAGTGTTTATGTCCATCGGAAATTTGCTTTTTATTCTACAGAAGAATAACAGGTAGGTTGGTATAATTCTGACCAAGTATTCTCGTATTCTTAAGCCCGTCCCTGCTATGTTTAGAGAAGTTTTTTGCTGTGACTTTTTCTTGACTTAAAATGTTTCTTTCATGTAGATGCTTCCCTTGACAATATAATCACGGGGCATGAAGATCAATCCCATTCAGTTTCAGTTATAAAAGAAAATGCTGTAAAAGTAATAACAACAGAGGGTGATAAAGGTGTGCATATTTCTGATCAAATGGATGTATCAGAAGGAAAGGACAAAGACAACAACTACATGAATCTTCCGTGTTCAGAGATGGGGAAAGATGTGATTGCTACTAGGGATCACAAGTTTAAAGAATCCGAACCCCTTTCAGGAACAAGAACACCTAAAGATATTGTTGAACATAAAAACACAGTACGTCCAAACGGCCATAAAATATTAACTGTCCAGACCACTGAGTCTGCCAGTAGTGCTGAATTCGCTGCTGCTGTTTTAGTGAAAGATAATTCAAGTGGGAAAACTACTGGTCTTTATTATTCCGAGGAAGAAAGGAAGCATCACCGCTTGCAGACTGAAGAATTTAAGCTCAATGAACCAAGGTGCGGTGAACTGGTTTCATATGCATGCTTACACGTATTTTAAACTGGCATATTGGAATTTTAAGTGTAGCTCTCTTTTAGTATTTTTCGTTTATATCTCTTGATATTCATTAACTAGAATCCCTTGCTGACATCTTTTAGGTTTTCCAGATTGGATTTTCCCATGGTAAAGCCAAGTAGCTTGTCCCCTGGTGTGGGGTTTAAGGATGGGACTGATAAACCAGCTGTCATCTGTGATTTTTTTGCTAAAGGATGGTGCATTAAGGGAAAATCTTGTAGATTCCTTCATGCAAGCAATGTTACCACCCAACAGCATGCAGGAGCTGATCCTAGTAACAAGACTGAGCGGCAAAATAGTGAAGGTGAACATTGGTTTTACAGACTTATAGTAGTGAAGAAGCATCTCTACCATACTGATTAGCTTAATTACCTTTTTCCTTGTCAGGATCGGATTGCTCCTCTAAAAAGCCACGATTGGTTACTTCTCCTAATGAAGAAGCTTCTGCAGTTGGCACCTCATCTCTCTTGGACAGAGTTCTGTCGCATGAACTTGGTCAAAGTTCCAAATGGAAGAATGAACCAGAAAAAGTGAGTCCATATAAAGACAACTCCAGCAGTGCTGGAAGAGAATATTTAAGAGGAGAAATTTGGCACAGGAACAATCATGGAAAGCATGGTTCAGAAGAAATGGCTGCTAAGAGAAGCCAATTCTTGCTTGATGAGCGCATGCCCCCCTTTCGCCACTCACGGGAAAGAGAACATGGTACTTCAAGCTGGACCAGGTCATCGTTGCCATTTGGTTCTACTTGGAATTCAGATCCACTTAGGTCCCAGAACTGCTTAGACGTTGAAAGAGATTATGGTACTTCTAAATCTGCTTCCCTGCAGAAGACTTCTTCTCCATTCTCTGGATCTGAATCAAATAATCCATCTAGAATGCCCGTGTCCGGAGATTCACGGTATTTAGTTGAAAGTATAAAAGAAATGTCCTTGTACAAGTGGGAGCTATCTGCACCTTTTCAGCCATCTTATGCTCTTACACAGAGATTGCTGTCTTCAGTAATCGAATATGATCCTATCCGTGATAGCATTGAACAATCCAAGTCGGCAGATGTATATTTTAGATTTTCTGGTGCTGGTCGAGAGAGTTTTGGCCCAGGTTATAATTATCTTGAACAATATCTTGGTGGGCATCACAACATCCTTGACAAAAATTTGAACAAGAAAAATTATGAAAATGATTTGTTTTCAGCTGAAACAGAAACTCCTTTGAGTGCTACCGCTGAGATGCAAAGTAGAATTGCTGCACCACATGAAGAGAAGCTCTTGGGATCCTCACCTCTTCATGATATTAAGAAAAGAGATGCACCAAATACTGAAAATGATAATGCAACTCAGACTGATAGGCCAAGACAGAAGTTAAAATCAGGAGACAAGGCTGGACAAGTTAATGAAATGGAGGTTGATGTTAAGTTAAGTGAAGATATGAACAAGGAAATGAAAGCCCTAAAACACTTCCGCGCTGCCCTTATAGATTTTGTCAAAGAATTGGTCAAACCAACTTGGCGCGAGGGTAACCTGAGCAAGAATGCTCACAATATTATAGTCAAAAGATCTGTTGAGAGAGTCCTTAGCACAGTACCAACACATCAAATTCCTTCTACTTCAGAATCAGTTGACCTGTACCTTTCTTCATCCGAGTCGAAAATTTCAAAGCTTGTTGAGGTGAGTTGGTGATTATGATATGTTAGAAAACCGAGGTTGTTTAGATGGTAATAGGGTGATGTTCTCGTGGTCAGTAACTTTAGTAATTAGTTTTTTATGTGATTAATAACATTAACTTCATTTTGGCAGGGTTATATTGACAAATACGGAAAACCTTGACCTGCATGAAATTGGTAAGTTTTACAACTTAAAGCGGTGAAAGTACTTTCAGGCACAACTTGTGGAGAAGAAACAAATGAGTGATATATGTGTTATGCATCTAGTTTTGAGATTTCTTGTTTTAAGGATATATCACTTTCTTTAGGAACCATGTATCTCAAAATTAGCATTATGTTTAGTGTTGAATATATTCACTTTTGTGTTTGCTCGTTTTTGTCTTGTTTTGTAGAGACTATCTTCCTCAAATCACCTTAGAAGTTGAAAAATCTTGTTTAATATCTATGTAGTTCTTGACAGTTTAGCAGAATCTTTATTAGTTTTTCTTCCCTAGTCGGTCAATTATAGTATTGAGATCTTGGAGGCGAGGTGTAGCAATTTATTGTGAGGTGAATTTAACGTTACACTTTTATGGCAATAATAAATTGTTTCGGACTTGCAACTTTTTTGGAAAAAAATGGAGTCCTTTGATACTGTGTTGTCTTAAATATATTAGAACCCTCACTTAAGGCGGAGAAAAAAAATAGACAATACAAAGACAACCAGGAAGGACCACACAAAAATCACAATGCCAACACAGAATTAGAAGTACCAAGCCTGTTTGAATTATAAAGATTTTCAAGGATAACCACTGAAATTAGCAAAGTTAGAAAGGTATGGCCATCGAAACCTTTAGATATTTATACTTAGATCTCAGAAAACGTGATCCGTTGAAAGTTAAAACATTTAGGTATCTACACCCAGCCTACAGAAAACTTAATTACACTACTCACTAAAATTGAAGTATGTAAAATACTCTGCAAGAAGGCATATTAGTTTTTCTCATCCCGAATCTTATTATTCTTGATTAGTGGTTTTTTGCGGTTCATATACCGAACTTTTTTTTTTGTTTAATTTCTTTTCATAAATAGGATTTGGGATTTCTGGTGATATGCTACAATGTTGTTAAAGGTGCGATTAATGGCGTGAATAACGGTGCTTCACACTTGGGCACAAGATATGCAATTCGATTCGAAAATATGCGATTTAGCGCGATTTAGAAATCGTGTAAAAGGCAATCATGGAGCTTTTTAAGTGCAAAAAGCGCTCATAAGAATAATAAAGAGTACTACAAAGAGTAAAGGAAAAATTACCATAAAGTGTTTCACACAACACTTAGCCTCCATCTTAAATCTCTTGACGGTCTCTACATCTTAGCCTCCGTCTAAAATATTTGAGCTAGATAGCACTGAAGCTTTTGAATTAGAGAATCTTTTCGTTCAAGCCTTCATTATTCACATTATTAGCGTATTATTAGCGTGTTATTTATGCTCTCTGTTATGTTTGTTTTTTAAG
The DNA here is from genome assembly GCF_009905375.1 of Apium graveolens. Taxonomy (NCBI): domain Eukaryota; kingdom Viridiplantae; phylum Streptophyta; class Magnoliopsida; order Apiales; family Apiaceae; genus Apium; species Apium graveolens. The sequence continues at coordinate 44,378,282 of NC_133652.1, read as the reverse complement.
ATCAAGTATTAGTTTCTTGTAAAATTTGTGATTTATTTATTTTGGTAAAAAGGCGCGCGATTGAAGGGGCTTTGCGTTTTTTGCTTCAAATTTTGTTCTTGCGCCTTCTATATAATCCGTCCCTTATTCTTGCTTCAAATTTTGGTCTTGCGCTTTCTATTTTGACATTCAAAATTTAAAACTCCTTCCTAAATGAAACGACCATAACCATTTTTCTTTGAAAACTCTTGTTGTTACTCTCCAAATATTTCGATCCCCCGGGCCATTGTGAACACAAGACTCACAAATCCTTGTTTTAGAAAATATCTTTTGCATCTTGATGATCCTAACTTCCAAAGAAATCTTGCATAATCTTTTTACTCCCTCCGTCTTACCCAGTTGTTAACATTTGTGAGAGAGTGTCATACACGTATTTTAAATTGAACATGAAATATAGTTTTGTTACTTTTAAAATTTTATTTTTCTGAATAAAAATTGAATGTTTAAATTATTATTCAGATAATGATTTTTTTAAAGTTATAGCACTATACCTTATATTCATCTTAAAATGTGTGCCGGAGACTCTCACAAATGTTAACAATTGGATGGGACGGAGTGAGTAATAAATTTCAAATTACTGTAGTGGCCCGAAACAACAAATAATACACCTAAATAGAGAAGCCTTTGATTAAAACTTGCCCTTATCCAACAATTTGTCCAAGACATTGAACTCCTGGTTAAACCAAAAACGGGACAGCATTTCTTCGTAGAATTCTTCAAACCTTAAATTTTTTTTGAAATTTACAAATGCTTAGGCCTCGTTTGGTATTGCTGTCTGAAAAGCAAAAGTATCTCTTGTGAAAGTTCTAATGGCCAAGATGCCGTTAAATAAGGTTGTTTAGGTTTCACTAAACTTCCCCAAAAATATTACTTCCCCGTCCCACCCAATTTTTTACATCAGGGTTAGGCACGAAGAAAAAGTGTAAATTAGTGGTGAAAAGTAAGAAAAGCTAGGAAGCACCGACACTGATACGGCGACACGGGACATCGGAAACGGGGATTCGTCAATTATCAAAGTGTACTGGATACAGGACACAGCAAAAAAAAGTTAGAAAAATTTAAAAAATATTTTTATGTGTTATATATATAGATGTATGTATATATTTGATTGTATATATAAGGTTATAAAAGATGAAGAGGGGAGGTTATAAAAGACAGAGAGATACAAAGTTACGGTTAATATAAGATGGTTTGGGCTTTTAAAAAAAGATTTTGGGCTTTTTAAAGATGATTTTGGACTTTTTTATATGGGCCGAGTCAGTGGGCCGTGTCGGTCGCGTGTCGAACCCATGTCGGTCGTGTGTCGAACCCGTGTCAATGGCGTATCGGTTGCCTTTTTCTGTCGACACGCCACATGGCGTGTCGGACACGTACTCAGCCATGTCGGTGCCGTGTCGTCGTGTCCGACACGCATACGACATCCTTTTTGAGTGTGTGCTTTCTAGAAGAAAAGTGAGTAAACTAGTGTAGTTGAGCAATATTTAAAGAATAAAGTGAGTGTAAAGTGAGTGTAGTGGAGGAAAATAGTGGATGTAGTTGATTTTCATATTATGATACTTTACTACTTTCAGAAACTTTTGAAACATAAAAATTTGGGAGGGACATCCAAAAAAGGAAAGTGTAACGAAATGAATGGGACGAATGGAGTATCTTTTATATTATACCTCAAGAAATGCAAATATTAAAAAATATTATCAAACCACACTTTTTTTAACACCATTTTTCTTACGACACAACAATTTGTAAGGACTCGGTGCAAAAGAAGTGAAGGATAGCTCTCCATCACGCAGTCCCCGTATCCCTCCCAAGTACTTGCCCCTTATCCCTCCTAAGTGAATACTGCATAAGAAAGAATGCCTAACATGATTTTTGGAGTACCATTAATAAATCTGCAAGCTGAGAAAAATATTTTGAAAGTTTGTAATAGATTAATATCTCGATATGAACAAAAGTTGAAGCAATTGTCATACCAAATTACATGCAGTGACCAATCACAATGCTACGAAATTGTCATACCAATGGTGCGGCAATGACATGGTTGTAGTCTGAGAATCATGCACTGCTTTGATCGCAATCAAAACCATGTCCATGATTTAACTACCCTTTACAAGTAAATGAAGGGTAACTCTCCATTATATAGTCCAATACTCCCACGTACCTAAATACATGCCAGAAGAATACGACATGATCTAAATGATGGTATGGTTAAGAGCAAGGTTATAAACAGAAACAAGACAAATTTTTGGATAGATTTTAATAAAACGATAATCTCAAAATAAGTATGGCTGAAGTAACAAGGGATTAAGATAAATCTCGTATCAAGCACATATCATTGGGTGTTTAATGCATGCAACTAGGGTCGTCAATGGAGCGGAAATCCGATCCGAAGTCTAATGGAGCGGATATGGATCAGTAAAAAATAAATTTGATCCAAATAAAATTCGATCCGAGAAAAATCCGATCTGATAAGTAGTGGATATGGATTTGATACGATCCGATTTTTTAATAATCCGATCCGGATATACATAGTAAAATAATATATTTAAAAATATACTTCATATTAAATTAAAAATGAAATTACAGTTGGCGGTACTTGGTCACCGTTAATGTATAGGTTCATGCATTTTAGATTTTGGAACCCATGCACACAACTTCTTAAATTTACACAGCTAATTTTAAACAATTTTACAAACCATGGTGACAGCCCTACATGCAACCTTTGTTTGTAAAATTTGGTGATTAATCAGGATTAATCTATAGAAGGTGTCTAATCGATTCAATTATGTAAAAATCTGGTTAAAAATCGGTTTAATTCCTCAAAAACCAGATTAATTGGCCAAATTGATAAAATTAGTAAAAATATTTTTAAAAATTAAGAAGGTAGGAATTTTTGAGTAAAAAATAAGGAAAAAACACTAATCTCGTAAATTTAATAACTATTTTACACAGTTAAATCACAAAGTCTTTTAATTTTTTCTTAAATTGACACCTAATTCCGAATATTGATCTTGAAAATTTTATTATTTAAATTCAAATGGTTTATATATATATATTTATGTATATATATGATAATTATTATGTATAACTACATATATATATATATCTAACAAATATAAATATAAATAATTATCAAATTATTGTAAATTAATGGTCCGATTAATCATTTTGATTAATCTTTATTATTCGATTAATCCCTGGATTGATCTCCACTAATTAACTTCGATTCTCGCTTTTTACAATACATGCAATTGCATAATGGATATTGGGCATATGCACCATTATCGTCAGATCACAAGTAATTTCCTAATAAAACTAATTCTTAATAATATCTTACTATGATAATTAAATAAAGGAAACAAATCTTATTTAATTCTACTATTATAATCTAGAATGTTCCTAACTAGATAATGTAGTTATAATTACAAATATACTTATATTTAAATAATAATAATAAAAAAATAAACTAGTTTAATTGTTTTATGCTCCGCATCGCAAAACAATTTAAAAATTAATGTCATCTCTAAAAATTTCGTTTTAAGTAGATAATATAGTTTATTTACCGGTACATTCAATATCATCATTTACTGGTATTTTTTTTGTTGCTTTAAGACCAGAATAGCTGTTTGGCAAATCTCATAAGTCAAATTAATGACTTATAAGCCCGCAATAACTTATCGACGAGTGTTTGTCGACCCAACTTATAAGTTGAATTTACAACTTATAAGCGCATAAATTGAATTTATAACTTATAAGCTCATAAGTATTTATAACTTATAAGCTCATAAGTTGAATGTTAGTAATGACGTGCTTTTTCCCAACTTATTTTGATTTTTCGCTTTTTATTAATTTTAATTTTAAAATATATATTTTAAAATGTTAATCTAACTTAAAATATAAGAATTAAGATAATTTTATTTAAAAATTATTTATTTTGGTTCATTTATGTAAAACAAAAAAAATTTGACTTATAATTAAATTATTCAAACACTTATATAACCTTATAACCTTATAAGTATTTATTTACTTATCACTTGTAAGTCAATTGTTCGTTTTAAGTCGTAAGTTGCTTATTTTAAGATTTTCCAAATGGGTTTCTTTGAGTTTCTCGTCTTCCATGCAATATCTTAACCATTAAGGTTTGCTAGTTTTATGACTTATTTTGGTCTATATGACGTTTTAGGCATATAGACATCGTACAAGCCATAAACTGAAATTGACATATCTATAGTGCCTTGTTAACCAACCTGAATATTACGAGTTTAAAATTGCAAAAAAAGACATGAGAGCTTGTATCTCAAGCACTTGTATTGACTCCCAGAAACTTGTCTTGACACACAGCAGTCCCCTACACGGTAACCATATATACTTCTATACTATCTATACTAGAATAAGTAAACATGGGTATATTTTGTTAGGTTCACTCATGTTTCTAGTTATCTCGTTAACCACAGCCGATTTCTTCAAATCAAATTGATGACAACCGTAGATTTTATATTTAAAGTTATTTTATACAAAGGTTCCGTGTTCGACTCCTACCAAAAAATATTAATATTAACATTTACGAGATACAAATAAAGCTAAAATAAAACATTTAAAAGTAAGCTGTTTGCACAGGCAATAAGCTAGTTATTATAAACTGTCCTTTCGCCTATGGTAAATCTGCATGTGCATATGTGTGCATGCCTATTGCCTAATGCAACATTCATCATCTAGCCTATAGTGGAAATACGTTTCCAGGTTAAATGGAATCTAGATATAGACATTCTTTGGTTAGGATATTCTTGTGTGCATATCTTGTATACAAGTAGTACATGGTGTATGATTTGCACAAGATGGCTGTTGGTAGAACTCATAAAATAGTTGGCTTGAATTGTGTGGAGTCTGGAGATATATCATACAAGTCTCTTGTGGGTAGGGATGGCAATCGGATCAGATCGGGTCGGGTATTGCAGAATCCATATCCAAACCCGAAAATTTTATCCATACCCGAACCCGACCCGAACCCGAAAAATACCCGAAAATGAATACACGAACCTGATCCATCGGATTTCGGATCGGATTCGGGTATACCCGAAACCCGAAATTTTTTTGAATTGGATTTTCGTACTCGAATCCGAAACCCGAACCCGAAATCTGAAAATTTGTATAATTGTTGATATTGCAAGTGCTTGGGATCAAACACGCGATTTGTAGAAAAAGAGTTTTAACGTTCAACCACTCCACATTATTTATTGTGTTATTATAGGTATAGCTAATATTTAAAAAATCAACTTAATTGATACCCGGTTTTTTAGATTTATTATTAATAGATATTTTGTTAACCTTATAAACCTTATCACCCATTTAAATGATTGAATTATTATATTTCATTAAACTTTATAATTAGTTAATCTTTAACATAAATATAAAAATATATGTTCTAAAAATTATATAATAATGTGTATAATGTATATTATAATATAGATATATTATATGATATTATAATGTGTGATATATAAAATTCTAATATTATATATATATATTTAATATTTATATATATAGAGAGTAAAGTTCTATGGAGTCCACTTTTAATTGGAGTTCTCGGAGTCCATCTATGTTCTGCAAATAAAATATCTTCTAAAATGTGTTATCATGCAAAACATGTTTCACAAATATCATTAATTCAATAAAATCATGCGAATCTTATATATTTACAAGTACAATATGTATGTTCTTCTGCAACATGAACTTTTATATTCAGCAAACTAAGCATGTTTTGTATAATAATATATTTTGCAACGTTCTACTTGTAAAATCTATGCAATCTGCAAGATTTTCAATAAAATTTTGATATTTGTAGAATATCATTCGAAAAATAATACGTTTTGCAACAATTTAAGCTATATTTTACTTACAGAACATATATGGACTCCAATGAAATAGGGGACTCCATAGAATCTAACTCACATATATATAATAATTCGGGTTTTTTTCAGATTTCGTGTTTGGATCGGATTCGGATAGAGTTTCGGATTTCGGATCGATATACCTAATATCCAAATCTAAATCCAAAAAATTTCGGGTTTAGAAATTAAATCCATATCCAAATCCAAATCCAGAAAACCGGGTTCGGTAAATCCAAAATTTCGGGTTTTGGATCGGGTATACGGAGGATCGGATTATTTTGCCATCCCTACTTGTGGGAAAGGGATGGTTGTATGAATTAGAGATCCATGTTTGATATTCCAACCCACTGATACCAAGTACAAATAAGCCAAATGTTACAAGTCAGCTACACTTGGTCTGTGATAAGTTACATTTACATGTTTGAAATTCGTTATAAATAATGTAGAAGTTGAAAAATCTAATGATGTCGTGGTATTTGCATCAACAATTTATGTTATCCAGATAATCCAACTGCCGGCACTGAAATTACACACTCTATTACTCTGAGTCCAGTGTCAACTGTTCACTTTGGGAATAGTATCAACCTTAATTCCTTGTCTGTGTATACATATGAGTTCATACTGTGTACTTGTAGGAGTTCATATTTTATATTGGTGCTTGGTAATTGGTATGTTATTCAATTAACATGACAGTTCTTAAATCAAGTGGCAAGTGACTGAAAAAAATCTGTACAGAACTGCTGTCACAAGGAACTTCTGTTTAATTTGTTTTTACTCTGATTTTCTTACAGATAAGTTTGTATCTCCTTCACTGCCAATGAATCTTCTAGTTGCATGGTGACCTCACAAGTCCTGGGATTTGCATACCATATTGCTTCAGGCTGTCTTGTTGCAACCAGATGACAGGAGTTGCCTATAATATGAGCTGGGCGTTACAGAATGGCACATCATATATGGATTTGTTGTGTAAAGTATCATAAACGAGCAACACAATCACCAAGTTGTTCTTGAACTTCTTCCAGGGTGTTGGTATTAGATGTCGCAGTATACATCAGCTGACTAGAGCTTCTGATGCTAATCTTCAACAACTAGCATAAGAGGGAAGTAGCTTAAACAAAGTAACGAGGGTTGATTGGCCCTCGTCTGACAAGTCGAACAGCAAGTTATGTAAAGTGTTCTAAATTAGAATTTTGAGCTTCATTATTTTGCCCTTGCACATTTCCTATCATGCTGTCTGGAATATACTAATTTAAGATAAATGTTTATGATGTATCATTACTTTATATCCAGTCTAAAATAGATTTATTTGAATATGGATATAGTTTTGACCAATTTTTGATGCTAATCTTCAAGACCTGCCAGGTGAGTAAGAGTGAAGCAGTTTAAACAAAGTATATTCTGCAACCAATGGAAGCATCTCCATGACGGGTGATTAGCCCTCAGCTGACAAGTTGAAGAGCAAGTTATATACGTAGTGTTCTGAATTAGAATCTTGAGCTTATATCCTTGGCATTTCCCAGCAATCATCAGGCATACTGGAATTAATGATATACTAATATAAGATGATCATTATTTGAATGTGGATATACTTTTGACCATTGTCTAATCTTTTCGTATGTTTCTTAGTTTCTTTACACATTAAAGATATTCATTGTAGCCCAATTTCTCTGATCAAATTAATATTCCAGAATGGTGCAAGGGTGTTGTATAGAAGTTAAGATCAAGTAACTCTGTGAGTACTCAGCTACGATTAATTGATATCAGTTTATCGTTGAAAACATGAAATAAAGCTTATGAAGTCTTTATTTTGTCGCAGTTGTTTTATCAGAAACACTTTCATATCAAGACTCCCGCTTTGAAATATGTAGCACTCCTGTATAATCAAAGGTATGTCACATTTCTTTTGTTAACCAACGAAAGTCGCAATAATAAATTAAAAAGTTGAAACATTCATCAACTATGTAATCAACAATGTATCCATGACTTGCTAGCCGTATCTTTTTTCCCCAGAAGAATAGGAAAAGCTTAATCTGTTCAAGAATGGGGACACTTGTACTTATTTACACCCCCCTTTCTAATTGAAGAGTCTTAAAATGTGGATCCTCCATTTTACCCGGTTCTTCGTATCTTAAACTGTTATCATTATACCACCATGTAGTATATTTAGATTTATTGATCTGATCCCCTCACCTTGACTTGTTCTAATTAAGGGAGAGTTTGTACCACTTATCTAATTACAGCCAAGTTTCTTTCCTATATATTCATTCCTAAACTTGATTAAAAAAAAATTGTTTAGATTGAAGACAGACAAGAAAGAAAATTAAGAAAAGATGGGATTGATGGATAAGATCTGGGATGATGTTATGGCCGGGCCTCAACCTGAACGCGGACTCGGCAGATTCAGGAAGATAAAAACAAAGACCAATGGTACTGCTTCTTCCTTAACATAACATACACACGCTCGCGTAAATGCACACACGTAGATTGATCATAGAGAGCTGGGATCTATAACTTACAAAAACCATGAATGATTTATGTCAAGGAAATCATATTACTGTGAATGCATGCATATGATGCCATCTTGTGAAGGTCTGCAGACAAATTCATGAGGGGCCCTGAGCTCCAAAGCAGATGGTTTCTATATAATTTCATTTATAGATGACGATATGAACTAAACTGATGGTGTTTTTAATTTTGTAATGTGAAGGGGACGGAGAAGGTAGTAGCAGTCTGCAGAGGTCATTGTCGAATACAACAAGCCCAGAAGCACCAGCAACACCAACTACTCCTATGTCACCAAGCGGCCTGGGGCCGGTGCACAGGGACAATGTGTGGAGGATGACTGAACCCCGCAGCAACCCGGCTACCAGGGGTATTGGTTCCCAGGTTTATGACAAACCAGAGCCCAATTCTCCCACTGTTTATGACTGGTAAATATTGTTTACATTTATACAACCACATTTGCATGTGTATATTAAAACCAAGAAGATGCTAACAATTTGAGAGATATTTTAAAATGAAAAAAAGTTACAACGTAAAGACCATTCGAATACTATACACATTCTACATACAATGTCTAGGTCTTGTATCACATTTAACCCAAATATTTCAGGCTCTACAGCGGAGATACCAAGAGCAAGCATCGTTGAAACTACCTAATCAAGACCAGGAATTGCAGGTCTTACAGGCTACTGCCCTAACCTACCCTGCATGTAAATAATCTTATTTATTTGCTTTTTATTTTGAGCCAACTGTGAAAACTGTGTTTTGCAGTCGCCGGTCATTTTTTTATTGACATTTACCAGAAAAATAAGTTCTAGACGTGTGAAAGTTCTTGTTTCTAGTTTTGAGAATTTGAATGCGATTATATGGAGATTTTATTCTTTTTCTCCTGTGGCATTACAAACAAGGCGAAATGTAAATAATCTGCTGTTTCATGCGTTTATTTAAACTACTTCATATCTGCTAGACACTAACCTACATTAGCCACGGTTTAAAGTTTAAGCTGGAGCAATACAGAAAGTGTGACATAAATGGTTTGAAGGTGCATGTAAAGATACAAAACTTCAAATGAATGTGAACCTATTTGTAGCTTCTTTTACTGTTAATTGTATGAATCAATGACTTAGCTATGGGTACAATTCTTATCAAGTAGATCTGCACTTTCGCACAAGATGTGTTCCTAGTAGTGTCAATATACACTACTTAGTGCGGATCTTTATCTAAATATAGAGCTAAGTGATGACATGTCATCCAGGCCGAGCAACATTTGCACAGTCCCCTCTGAGAGAGCACAATCAACTCTAAATTACCTCCATTTCAATTTGTGTAGGCAAAACGAAGCCTACCCCTGTTCAGCTTCACTAAAGTAAAGAGATTTTAGAGTTCAAAATGCATTACTGTCAAAGTAAAATTTTTCCCACTAATCCCTAAGGAGCCTCCCTTCTTTAGTTTTCCCCACAAATCCATAACTTCAGGATACAATGCAGTTGGACTAAACCAAACCAAAACATTTTAAACATTTTAAACTCTTATAAACAGAAAACACTTTTAAAATTAAATTAAATTGTGAGAACCAAAGATACACAACTCTCTTTTCTGTCCAATCTATTCACCTTCCTTGGATGAACAACATCATAGCTGTTCATCCTGGACACCATATATCAGCTTCAAACAGAATTCATCGCAGCTGGTACCTTCAACCTGTATGCAAAACGCTGGAAAAAGGGAAAAATGTCACATGCAAAAATCACCAAGGCATGGAATTGCATGCCAAACATACCGAATTTGCACAACAGATAGCTCACCATATCACGCTGGGTAACACCATATATAGCTTGCAGTTCTGCTAGCGTTTCGTGCCCCTCCAGGATGCACAATACCTCATTTTTTTGCACCAGAAGAATTTCAATTTCCTCGGCTTTGACAACAATGTTTGAAGCAACATACTGTAGAAACAGAAAAGGCAAAAAAATTAATATCAAAGCTTCCAAAGTCATCTGGGACTATAACCAAATAGCAATTATCTTCACCACAATCTTTTAGTAAATGTAACTACCTAATTAATTTAGCCATCTATAATGGCGAAATGGGGTCTGGGAGTGTATAAAGATCTTACTTGACAAAGGTGTCCTATTGACACGTAGGGTTCACAACGCATGTGTGGACGCTCCAAGCTTGACAATATTTGTTCATCCCAGGGCACAAGCATGAGATGAATATTCAACTGAGAAAAAGGTTTTTTAAGAGAGAATTAATAGGTGCTTGCTAAAAGGAGTTGAGAATTAATTTTAAGAGGGTAATAATATCTAAAAAAAACACAATTGCCACGAAGTGAAAGAATCCTCATCTGGTTGTAACTAAAGCTATGTTTAGCACTTCACAACCAAATATAAGTATAAGAGGCACATGACAGGTGTGTGAGCAAGTGAACCCTCAGTTTTGCATTTTATTATTACCGTCTCTTCTTCTACTGTATTTTGGTAACTTTCAAGCAGCCTAGCCAAGCGCGTATTCCTCGCAATCCTTGTATTCCCAGAATTCTGATTGCTATGGCGAGTGCTGCTCCGAATGCCACCTCCACCCCAAGCAAGCATTTCGGCACTTCCGACAAGTCCAGCGGATGCGCCCAAGGAATCTCTGTTAACTTCAGGATGATTTTCATCTCCTCCATCTGCACTCCCTGCCACTAAAGAGGTCTGAGATTTTCGAGTCCCAATTTTTTTTTATCTTGTTGGTTAATATCAGTCACCAGCTCATCAGCAGATGATGAATCCTTACCTCTATCACGGCCATTAGCGTAATCCTCCTCATCAGATCCCTGCTGTTCAATAGCTCTCGGGTTTCTCCTACCTCTAGAACTTCGATATGCCTGTGATCTCCTCGCAAACGCAGCAGCTGTGGCTCTAGCATGCTTTTTTTTGTTGCCTAGTGCCTCAGATTGCCGGCGCTGAGTCTGGGCAATCGATTCTTGAATCTGCCGCAGCATAATACATATAATGTATGAGAACACACACAAAAATGTATATAGTTAAGCATATGTCAACATTAAAGTCTTCAACATGTCTCTCTGAGTAAATGTACATAGTTCACCAGATGCCAACATTAGTCCTCAATGTGCACATTCTCAAAGGGACACATTTAAGCAACAAAATGAAGGGCCTACTTCTTCAGTGCACATAAAAGAAAAGGAAACACGAAGGAGAAAAATGTTTGAAAAAACACAAGGATGTTGACTTTAAGCAGGCACCAATATAACTCACCTTTTTATAGCGGTCCCTCTCCTCTTCATGAAAAGCCAATTCCTGAACCAGACATGGAAGTAATAAGATAAAAGTAAGAATTATAATAGTACTTAAAATTGTAAATTTCAAGCATCAGCCAAGAAATACCTCCTCTTCATACTTGTCAATATCTGGATACAAAGCAGCAATGAGTGCGTCATAGTTTGGGTCGTCTCTCAGTGAACGACGACTAGCACAATGCGTACGACATGCGGGACACTCATTATTTCTAAATGAGAATTGCAGAAAAACTTAATTAGAGAGATATATCCTGTACACAAAATACTTTACACCTGCTGGATTTTCAGCTTACCCCAGCCTCATAGATTTGTCGATACATTCCCTGCAAAAGCGATGCAAACATTCCATGACCGTTCTTGTCTTCCTTATAATCCCTGACCATTAATCAAGATAAATATCAAATATCGTTGTTTGATAAAAAAAATATTGGTAGAGAAACAGCATACAATCTTCAAAATTATTAGCTCGTTAGCTCAACAGACAAATTATAATTATTATATCAACCATAAAAATGATAAAAGGAAACGAGAGTTAAAATTACAATGGCAGACAGTACCTTGATAAAAACATATATATGCGAACAATAAAAAAATTCGAATCAACCATTGAATCATGCTTAAAAACTACAATGGAAGACAATAACTTGATGAAGGAAATGAGAGTTGAGAGTAAAGCTGCACTGGCTACTCTCACACCTACTTGTTTCTACACTGACATTTAAAAGTTATACTTGGATAACTTAATAAAATATAAGTGGCTTTATATGTTTTCCATCTGTTATTTAGGTAGCTGCCATTAGGTCTTTACCAACAGAGTCAAAAGACCAGGGGTAATAGAGTAAAAATGTAATACAAATTTCATATCATCACATGTAGCTGTCTTACCCGAAGTGGTCCATTACCTAATCTGACTCAATACAACATGGCTAAATAATCGCATCTTCCTCTACCGCTCCCCAAAACACACCCACCTGCCATTTCCTTCAACAAATCCTCAACTCTCTTCCTCGGCTTTCTCAATATTTTGTTGGTAACGCAAACTTTTCCATCTCATATAATTATGTGTAATTTATAGAGTCCATTTCTAATCAATTTTATACTGACATGTCCTTCGATAAGAGTAAAGAAGGTATCGCAATGTGGGTGTACAATCACACATAAATAACCTACCATGGAATAGAGAGCAAAACCAGATAGATTTAAGGGACCAATAACATTTACAGCAATGTTCAAAGTGAAGTGAATAATCGGCAGTTCCAAGAAACACATTTTCTTTAATAACACAAGAATGGAATCATAATTGTTCTTGGTGATACTTGATAGTAGCGAGTAACTAAATGAATTACACAAGGAATAGGCTCCATGTAAAGCATTTCATCAAACAGGTCCAAGGCATCATTAAGGGTGACAAAATTGTTGTAAATTATTACACGAAGTATATAAACAGTATTAGTTATCTTGAAAAGAAGAACAGTTCTTTTTTTGCACATAAAAGTATGAACCGATGGTTCTCATTCTATCAGCAATCTCCACATTTTCATTACTAAATTCACGCGAATCAGAGATTATTATGAGAATTTTAAAAACAATTTATATCTGGGATATTTAAAACATAATCAACATAAGCATAGACCATAAAATCCATAAACAAAATACATACCCAAGTCAGAAAAGATCCATACCACGTTAAAAGTTAAGCATAAATTAAAAGAATCCGATCTAGTAACCAACATCGGATCACAATAATAAAAGCCCTAAAAACTAATTTCTTAAACAAATCAATCACAGTGGACACTGCACGACAGCTTGGTATTCTTCAACTTCTACTTGTTAAGGATGATGTTCATTAAGATCTAGATCTAAATCACGAATAGAGGAGATTAAATATAGAGACAAATACATACATAATTACAAAAAAGATAGGGATTCGAGCAGCACCCAATTACAAATTATCAGGAAGATTTAAAGAGAATGCTAAATGGTTTACCTGAGAAACAATGATTTAATGAACAAGGGAAGAACATGATGAAAAAGAACAGCAAAATGGATATTAAGAGGATAACAGTATCCACTTCAAACATACAGAGGAAGATGCAGAGGAAAAGAGATGAAGAATCCATTTTAGACAAAGGGGCAGCTAGGGTAATAGGTAGAGATGCACAAAAAGCCTGGGCCCGAAAATCTGGCCTGGCCCGATTCGGTCAAAGCCCGGTCAAGCCTGGCCCAGTCAAAGCCCGACCCGGTCCCGGCCCGGGCTTAGAGCCTCGACGGGCCCTATTACTAATAGGCCAGGACACGAAAATGTGATTATATAATAAATCATGGTTAAATTTACTCAACTGCCCTCAGTGTTACTAAAGGCGAGAAGCACACTGAGGCCAGAGATACCTCTAGAGCCTAGACGAGGCTTGCGCCTCTTTGAAGAGAGGTGCAAGGGGGTTACAAATTATAATATATTAATAATTTTTTTAAATGCATATGAATTAAAATGTAAGAGCAAAAAGTATCAAATGAAGCATATTAACCATTACTTATGAGCCAGATACAACTCATTGGAGGAAAACAATATTACAAACACAATTGAAGAATTAAGAAACTAAGTATCTTTGAGCATAATGCTTCTAAAAACAATAATACCATCTACAAAAAAAACATAAGCTTAATCTATATATACACACATCACGAACACATGCCAAAAAAGTAATACTAATGTTTTATGCTCAACCTGTTCAAAATAAATGAATAGTATGTAAGATTAAGCCCAGTTATATAAATTATCAAACAAGTTTTATCAGGATTACTGTTAACAAATATGTAAAATGCATGTTTGCAATAAGCCAATAATTAAACAAATAACATATATTATATTATTATAAGATATGTCCATGCAATATAATCTTATACATATTTGTAACACATAAAATAATAAGCAAATAGTACAGTTCAAATATGGAGAAGAATAAACAGAAAGAAAGAGAAAGTTTTTGCAATGGCTTGGAAGAGTTAAAAAATATGCCGGACCACAACTCTATTCTTGAAAATAAGTCAAAAGGGACTCGCTTTAATGAAACATGTCTCGCCTTAAGCCTCGGCAGGTGAGGCGCAAGCCACTTTCAAGTTGCCTCGGGAAAGGCGAGGCAAGTTTCCTGCACCTCTTGCTTAGGCGAGCTAATAATTAAACAGTATTTGCAGTTTCGCTTATAGGTGACAAGATCCAATTAGGCACAAAGCCATATGAACATGTGAAGAAATACGGAAGAACTGTATCAACAAACAAGGACTGGACTGAAGCACCTCTTGCTTAGGCGAGCTAAAAATTAAACACTATTTGCAGTTTCACTTATAGGTGACAAGATCCAAGCAGGCACAAAGCCTTATGAACATGTGAAAATATAAGGAATAACTGTATCAACAAACAAGGACTGGACTGAGGAGGAACTTTCCTTTCAAAATGCAGAGTGGTACTGTAAGTATGTGACTAAAAAAAGTCTAGCAAAACTGCACCACAAAGGCACAAACTCCTAAACCCCCTCCAGACATAAATGATAGGAACAAGTAATCAAGCAACTTGTTGGTTAACTAGTATCTTTTGTTATCGCTAATGATTTACTAATAATAGATAGGATTAACCGTAACTGGTACTATGAGAACATGAACTGAATAGAGTACTAGGACTACCTAAATTCTCTAGTATGGTATAGACAAATTAGTATTACATTAGTAAGAGTAATTTTCAAAAATATTTGTTATTATTATTGTTGAACTCTGACTTGGCTTCATTTAGGTCCACGTAACTGAGATGATTTAAATAAAGAGATAAACATCTTATAGTTTAGTTGTATATAGAACAAGCAGTTCTAAAAGGCATCCAGTGTAATATAGGAACATCATGAACATTTTTATTAATTAAAGACCAGAAGAGTACCTAAACAAATAGGACACTGCACTTCCTTGCGTATGTCAGCGAGTGCCACTGTAATATATCTGAAACAACAGCAAACAGAGTAAGCATAATTGGCAGTCCATGGCACCAAACTATGGTAAGTACATATATGCATGTAGATTGTAGAAAAACAAATGCCCATAACCAGATACTGATTTAAATTCGGTAAGATGAGTGCTTAACATAGAAGTTCTCAGATTGTGCAGACAATTAGTCAAAAACTAAAAAAAATACCCAATCATCAATCCTACACCACTCATGATTAGAAACTTAAAGTTACAAACTGCATCATATTCAAATATAATAGACACTTGCACAAGGACTAAAGCATTTGGACTAGAGAGCTCCATTTTATCAATTAGCAGACGGTACCATGTTACTTAATTTCTATATTTCAAAACTCAACTGCCTTGCATGTTGAGGCACTAAATTGTGTTAATGTTGACATCACACAACCACATACAGGTTATATTGCATACTGAGTTGCCTATTGCTTGAGCAAATGAATCTCAACCATCATATTAACAAAAAGAGTAAATAAATTGGAGGGATAACACAATTATGAAACCAGGTAAGAAGACAAAATTTTTACAATTTTTATCTGTAAAAAAAATCCCGTAAATAACCAAAAAAAAACAAAAGGAGAAGTAACCATCACCCGAAATATTGCAAACAGCAAACACACCGTCATGAACACTACTCCAGCCCAAAATTCAACAGGGGACACCAATAAAACAATCACATAGGTAAAAAAAAATCCATCTTTACTCCATCAAATGTACAACAACTTCATCGAAAAAGGTTCAGCATCTAATTCTGATCTTCAACTCCTCTAAACATCTGATCTTCAACTCCTCTAAACAACCATATCCGTAGCAAGACGAACACAAACAAACAACCCACACAAAATCCAAAACTCTCGAAACCACGTCCACGAACAACTCGTCTCGAACACACTCATAAAAATAAAAACACTCATAAAACTGCATCAAAGCAATAAATCAAGCACACACACCACATGCAGATCCACACACATATGAATCAAATGAACAATCACGGCAAACAAACAAACTCCAAAAATACTCAACATACACACATATATACAGCCAGAAATCATAAATCATACTCTTCTTTGTCGGCACCGCCACTCGAACCGCGGCTCCCATCCGAATCTGAACCTAAAACAACAACCACAAATTTTCAAACAACACGAAGATTAAAAAGCAAGAAGAAATGTTGACTAAAATCAAACAAATTACATCACGTGTATCGAGGTAACGAACCTGATTGGTCCGCCTGAGGCAGCTCCTCAGCGTCCTGATTGAGCTGTACGGCAGAATCGTCGCTATTGTTGTTGTTATTATTATTGGTGTGGTGGTTGTTATCTTCATCATCAGAAGCAGCAGGACTGTTAAGAGAATGCTTTTGTGCAGGCATTGTGTGTGTATAATTAAGCTGTTATGGTTGTTGAAAACACACACAGTTGATTGATTAGTGTGTGTGTGGGTTTTGAGGCGGATGAGTAGAGAGGCTCTGCTGTTGGCTTCCTTCCTCCTCGTTGCGTTTGCCCGTAATTTCTTTTCTTATTTTTCCATTATATATTGCCTTCTGCTACCCCCTCTTCTCCCTTTTTTCTCGTGCTCTATTTATTTTTCGGCAAATGCCATTAACCAAAATTTTTACATTAAAAAATTTAATAAGTCATATGAATATTTGGTAAACTTACTAATAATAATAATAATAATATAAAATTAGGTGCATTTACATGTTTTCACAAAATTAAATGTCAGTCACGTTATTTGATAAATTTTTTGGGAAGATATTTTCGGTACCCAATACTATTCTCATTTTTCTGACCTTTTATTTTTTAAAGTTACACAATTCGGTTTAAATAACATTTACTCGATTTTCAAGATTATTATAAGATGTCGTTACTTTAAACCTTAAAGACTAGTTTATATATATATATATATATATATATATATATATATATATCTAACCTAAGTTTAGGTTAAATAATATCGATCTAAATAAGATATTTTATAAACATGATTTTCTAAGATCCAAACCTAACAATTTTAATCTAATTTTTTTCATTTTTTCTTACATTTATGATTTAGATTTACAAGCAATTTATATATGAGGCTTACTATAATTAAAATGAAATTAATAAAATATAATATTGGTATTTTGCCATATATCTAAATTTAGGGAAAATGTATTGAACAAAAGAGTTCTCACATTAAAAAAATACATTTTTATTATTTAAAAAAGTTTAAACAGAGTGTATTTAATATTTGAGCACATTTTGAACAAATATCCAAAATGTTTTTAAGTTTTAAGAATTTAGCAAAAAATAGATTTTATAAAAAATAATAAAATAAATTACATAAGGTTTTGTTAGTTACCAATTTATAAAAAATGCACATATGTTGTTTTAAACATAAACAAAATTATCTATATTCTTTTCTCTACATTGATTAAATTGATAACTAATAAAATGTAATTTTATTTCACCAAATTTTATAATGTCCTCTCAATATAAACATTTAAATAACAATATTTAAATACTTAGTATACAAACTGATTTTTGAGTTGCGATTTCTACTATATAAATACATTATGCAAGTTTAAAATTTAAAATAAAGTAGGATGCATTTAACTTAAACTCTTAGTATTTATTTTTTTTCATTTAATATATATACACACATTTTAATATATGCTTTTATAATAAAACTTAAATTTATCGTGTTCATTTTTAGTATTTGATCACAGAACTCAAAATAAGAGTAGTCATATAAAAATAATTTATCTTCTTAATATGTAAAATATTTGTGACAAAAACTATAACCATTTATTTCAGACAAGTTTTTCTTATCATTTGTTTAAATTTTTTTGTTTACAAATTTACTTGGACAAGACACAAGTCAACTTCATCTGTTCACCTTGTTTTTTTGGAAGAGTTGAAATTGCTTAATTTGTAGAAGGAAAATGAAATTTCATAATTATAAATCTAATATTTAATATAAAATGATTGTAAAGATATTTATACATTTTTTAAAATTTTGTAAAACTTTAGCAGAAATATTATTTTTCAAAAATTTACATACAATCATATCACTCCTCTCAATATTTTTGTAAAAAAAATAAAGATATATGGTAATGAAAATTACTATAAAATTATATTTTAAATGTGCTTTTAAGTCCCATTTTCGTATAACTTTTCAAATGTTTGATCTTTTCAATAATTTTTTAAAATAAGTAATATTGTTACAACTATCTTGATATATTTTTCAAAGAAATCTAAAATTAAATTTTATTAAATAAACCTTTTATCTTAGTATAATTTCTGAAATCTATTATATAGGGGTTGAGTGAGACAATTTAATCAACGTAAATCAACGTATATGAATTATCAAATACTTGTTTACAAAATACACAATATAATTGTCACATATTATTTTACGGGAAATGTTGTGCAAGACATGTCTGCACTTTACAATAACAAGACTAAGTCACATTGATAACCCTATAATTAAGTTGTATGATAATCTAAATCTGTATTCTGTATTGTATTTTTTGAGTCTATAAAAATGGTTAGAAAATTAGAGGTAAGGAATAAATTTTGGAAGAAAATCAAGACATGATCATGGCTTAGAGAAAAGATGTAGAAGTTTGGAGTTGAATAAAGCTGTTCTATGAAAAATATTCTAAGTCAAGATATCGACAATTCACAGATCAAGTTATATCAAGAAGTGAAGTCCAGAATGGTTGCAAAAGGCTACTCACAAGAAAAATGACTTGATTATGATAAAATTTTTGCTCTAGTTGCGAGACTTGAAGTAATAAGGATCTTTCTTACATTTGTTGCACACTCAAATTTCAAAGTGTATCAAATGGATGTAAAGAGTGCATCCCTTAAAGGTGAGTTGGAAGAAGAGGTTTATGTACAACAGCCACCTGGCTTTGAAGATCCAGAATTTTCAGATTTTGTTTATCAACTGATTGAAGCGAACACCTTGGTATGATACACTGTCAGAATTTCTGCTCAAACATGGATTCACTAGAGGAACAATTGACAAGACTTTATTTTACAAGTAGCATGGTGATGATATGATCCTAGTTCAAATCTATGTGGATGATATCATTTTTGGTTCTACAAATGAAAAATAATGTCAAAGATTTTCAAGACTCATGCAGAGTGAATATGATATCAGCATGATTGGACAATTAAGTTACTTTCTTGAACTTCAAGTCAACCAAAGAAGTGATGAAATCTTCATCAGCCAAACCAAGTATGTTAAAGATTTATTGAAGAAATTTGGAATGGTTGATTGTTCACCTGCATCAACACATATGTCTAAATCTACAAAGTTGGATGAAGATAAGAAAGGAAAAAGTGTAGACATTTCAGGTTATAGAGGAATGATTGGATCTTTATTTTACTTGACTGCTAGTAGACCAAATATCATGTTTGCAACATGTCTATATGCTAGATTTTAAGCAAATCCTAAGGAATCACATTGATGGCTGTGAAGAAGATTTTCAGATACTTAAAGGGAACACCAAACTTGGGATTGTGGTATCCTAAGAAAACTGGATTTGAAGCTGTTGGATACACAGATGCAGATTTTGCTGGATACAGGGTTGACATGAATAGTGCTAGTGGAAGCTGTCAATTTCTTGGTCAAAGACTTGTATCTTGGTATAGTAAGAAACAACAATATGTGTCAACTTTTACAGCTGAGGATGAATATATAGCTGCATGAAGTTGTTGTGCTCAAGTGCTTTGGATTAGAAATCAACTAATGGACTATAGTCTAGTGTTACACTAAATTCCTATCATGTGTGACAATATAGTGCCATATTTATTGTTGCTAATCCAGTTAATCATTCTAGAACTAAGCACATTGATGTAAGGTACCATTTTATTAGAGAACATGCTGCAAATGGTACTATTGAGCTCATTTTTGTTCCAACAGAAAAATAATTAGCTAACATTTTCACTAAACCTTTGGATGAAGCAACTTTCACTAGAATTGTTAGTGAAATTAGAATGTTAAATTCTTCATCCTAAAGGCAAGAACTCAACTAATTTGTTATAGCAGATTAATTTCTGATAAATCAGAATTAATTTAATATAATTGGAAATTAACTGAAATATGATTTATAAATATTTCAGAATTCTTTGTATATTTATTTTTTTGATTTAAAATTTAACTTGGAATTTTTTAAATTCTAAGAAAAATTGTCTAACTGTTAATTTACATTTTCAATATGCGAAATTAAAATAAGACAGTCATGAAAAGAATAAAAGTATGTAGAAATTTGAGTTCTCGACAAGTCATTTTGAGACTTCTCGATAGAGTTCTCGATAAGTCTTTTTCCTGACTTCTCGAAGGACTTCTCGACAAGCCTCATTATGACTTCTCGATAAGTCTTGTAGAGATCTCGACATATGTTTATTCATAGAGTTCTCTACAAGTTTAAAGTTTTCGACTTCTCGATAACTTAGAACTGGAATAATTTAATTTAATAAATTATTTTAGTAAAATATTTTTGATACAAAATCATTCTAATTTTATTTTGATTTATTCAAATAAAAATTGGAAAAATTCAGTCTATTCAGGACAAACTGGGTATTTATTTGAAATCTCGATAAGTCACTATCTAGTTCTTGATAAGAGTGAGGACAATGACATCTCGATATGTATCTATTCATCACTACAAGAAAATTGTAATCACACAACACCTATGAAACAACGGTCGATCAAAAAACCGTTGCCCCAAATTAGAAGACGACGGAGAATTTTTTTTCCTCGAATAACTGTTGTTAGACAACATGTAGAACAACAATTATAACAGTTTTTAAAAGACTTGTCTCTGTGGAATCCTCTTGCCGAGGTAGACAATAGTTCTTAAATTGCACTATTGTCATAGATCTTTAACATAACAGTCCAAAACCGTTGTTAATAAGCTAACTTATAGTAATCTCGGACAATGGTTTTAGGACTAATTTTAAAAAACAGTTGTTACATAATATACATATAAATAATGGTTTATGGAGTCTGTTGTATAAAGGAGTCAACAGAGAAACATCATACAATGGTTTTACAATTTTGATAGAATAATTGTCGTCTCTTTACAAGAAATCATGGCACCACCTGATTGGTGGAAATTATTCACTTGGATCGCTGAGTTGGCGAAATGAGAGTCGTTGATTGATATTACTTGGATTGCTTAGTTGGAAGAATGAGAACCATCGATTGTGAGAATTTATCACACAACGGTATTTTACAGAAACCGTTGTGTAACATCTAAAATTTAGATTGGTTGATAATTAGCGAAATAATTTTTTCAAATGATTTTTTAAACGATAAAACCGTACGGATATTAAAATATATTGATTTTATCCATGTAAAAAAATAATAAAAAATTTCAAAATTTATCCTGCTTGACTTTATAATGAAAATGAGGTAAAAGTACAACTCCCTAAAACAAGATTCGTTGCAGATTAACGAAATAATTTTTTCAAATGATTTTTTGGATGATCCAACCGTAGGGACCTTAAAATTTATTTATTTTATCCACGTAAAAAATAATAATTTTTTTTTAAATTTATCTTGCTTGAGTTTTTAAGGAAAATGAGGTAAAAGTACAACTCCCTAAAACAAGATTCGTTGCTGATTAACGAAATAATTTTTTAAAATGATGTTTTGGACGATCCAACCATACGGATGTTAAAATATATTGATTTTAGCCATGTAAAAAAATAATAAAAAATTTCAGAATTTATCTTGCTTGACTTTATAAGGAAAATGAGGTAAAAGTACAACTCCCTAAAACATGATTCGTTGCCGATTAACGAAATAATTTTTTGAAATGATTTTCTGGATGATCCAACCATACGGATGTTAAACTATAATGATTTTAGCCATTTATAAAAATAATAAAAAAATTCAAATTTAATCTTGCTTGACTTTATAAGAAAAATGAGGGAAAAGTACAACTTCGTGAACCAAGATTCAGTGCTGATTAACGACATAATTTTTTCGAATGATTTTTTGACGATCCAACCATATGGATGTTAAAATATTTTTATTTTTCCATGTAAAAAAGTAATAAAAAATTTCAAAATTTATCTTTCTTGACTTTATAAGGAAAATGAGGTAAAAGTACAACTCCCTAAAACAAGATTTGTTGCCGATTAACGAAATAAATTTTTAAAATAATTTTTTGGATGATCCAACCGTACGGATCTTAACATATATTGAATTTAGCCACGTAAATAAATAATAAAAAATTTCAAAATTTATCTTGCTTGAGTTTTTAAGGAAAATGAGGTAAAAATACAACTCCCTAAAATAAGATTCGTTGCTGATTAATGAAATAATTTTTTGAAATGATTTTTTGGACGATCCAACCGTACGGATGTTAAAATATATTGATTTTAGCCATGTAAAAAAATAATAAAAAATTTTAAAATTTATCTTGCTTGACTTTATAAGAAAAATGAGGTAAAAGTACAATATCGTGAAACAAGATTCATTGCTGATTAACGACATATTTTTTTTCAAATAATTTTTTGGATGATCCAACCGTATGGATGTTAAAATATTATGATTTTTCCATGTAAAAAATTATAAAAAAATTCAAAATTTATCTTGCTTGACTTTATAAGGAAAATGAGGTAAAAGTACAACTCCCTAAAATAAGATTCGTTGCCGATTAACGAAATATTTTTTTGAAATGATTTTCTGGACGATCCAACAATACGATGTTAAACTATATTGATTTTAATCATGTATAAAAATAATTAAAAATTTCAAAATTAATCTTGCTTGAGTTTTTCAGGAAAATGAGGTAAAAGTAACACTCCCTAAAACGAGATTCGTTGCTGATTAACATTAAAATAGACAGTAAAAATATTTAAAATTACCATTAAAAACTAATTGACATCATTAAAATATGTTTAATATTACTATTAAAAATATTTTATAAAAATATAAAAAAATTAAAAAATTATAAGATATTTTAAAACAGCCTGTGCATAGTATTATATTACACTTAAATCAAAATTTTCTTCCCTCCTATATTTCTCCCCTTAATAAATATTCTTTTCGTTTCCCCCCTTTACAAATTTTTTTCACCGCCCCCTCTTTCAATACAACCCTCTCTTCATCTCTTTCATCTCAAATCTCTCTCACATTAACACACATCTCTCAAAGCCTCTCTCTGTCACACTCATAACATACCCCATCTATCTCATCAGTCTCTTTCTCTCCCTCACAAAATCTAGACTCTTCTGCAAATTCAAACCGTAGTTTGAGAAACCTAAGCGGAAGTAATTTTTGATTATTCAATCAAAGTTGTAATTTTTCTACAATTGGTTTGATTTTCACATGTATGAAGCAATCGGGCATGGAAAATACTTGGTATCGCTATTGATTTTGAATTTTTGCTTTGAATTTGTGTTACTGTAATTAATTTGGTATTTATTTAAGTATCTTTTTGTGTGTTTTGATTGTAGACCATGTACAAGAGAAGGTTGAAGAAGAGTATCGAGTATTCTATGTATATATAGGCCATGGGGGTAAAGAAGTCTTGGAAATGAAATCAGCTTTAGAGTCCAAAGGAGAGCTGGACCTTCTAGTTTGCACCTTATGATGGAAAGTAGCTTTGGTTTATTTTTGCTGCACATAACATTCATCAATAAAGTTTCAATTTCAAAACACACCAGGTCACATGTCCAGAACATGTGAAGGTAGATACTTTCTCATGTACCATTACTTTTGTGATGAAAAGGTTTTGCAGTTTTTAGATTATGATTTGTGAGTACTAGACTTGTAATTCTCGAACCATTAGTTTTAGAGAAAATTGATATATGACTATGGGCTTGTAGCTTGGTAGCCGATTGTTGAGAATAATGGATAAAAAGTAAAAAATAACAAAACACAAATAATGGAAGTTACCTGTAATGACATTGATATTGAAACCTTACTTATGATTGACCAATTTTCAGTTCAAGGAATAGAATAGCAAGAAACACGAGTTTAATACTTGTACTCAATGAACATTCAAAAAATAATCAGAAAGATTTGATGAGTTTGGTTGACTTCAAGATGTTTATGATACGGAGGCTTGATGCTACAACTTATCAGAGTTGCGTTCTTATTATATTTCTGCCTAGTTCTTTACTTGATGAAGTTGCTACTGATGATTCCCTGTTATAAGTTATCACACAAATGATTAATTTATCTCTGATGGCAATGCCTCTAGTCTGATGAGTTTGGTGAAGACTCCAGGTGTTTGTAGTGAGATTGGCTCAAGACTCAAGAGCATTTTGTGTCTTGTCGGAGCAACTCTGTTTCACCCTGCAATGAGGTATGCTCTATTCACTATTCAGATATACAATATTTGTTCATCTAAAAGTTTTGGTTTAGATATTGGAGTGGAGATAGTTTTAGTTTGTTTCACCAAACTATAATATTATTGTGCCTCAAATTAAGTGCAAAGATGAGTTCGTTTCAGAAATATTCCTGGTATGGTTCCAGGGAACTCATTTAGTAATTAGTAGTTATAGCAAGAAAAACCAGAGGAAGATATCAGAAACCGAAAGCACTGATATCTTACATAAATATATCTTACATAAACTAGTTATATGTTTTGGTGATCAATCACAAAGTGAATGAAACTTAATCAACAACTATATGATCTAAAATTTAGACAAGGTTAAAAAGATGAAAATAATTACCATAAGAGTAGTACATTAACTTAATTATTACTTTAATAGCACATCATTTTAATAAGTAAACTCCTTGTCCCTTTTAGTCCGAACCTTATCGCAATTATTCTAGATAATTATTAGAAAGCCATATGTCACGGTCCTTAAGCTGCGTAGACATATCATTAGACTTTACGCAATATCCTATTTTTATCGTCGATTAATTCTAGCACGGGCTTGCTACTAATTTTGCCTTCAATTCTTGAAAATCTTTTTACTCAAATTCATACATGCTTGGTTTTCCCTGAATCTATTAGCACCTCTCCCAATAATGTTTCATAGAAGTGTATCTCACTAATCACATCATATCCCTATTTTCGTTCTTCTATAACCATCTTAAAGCTACTTATAATAATAACTAAACATGGTATCCCCCCCTTTTTTTAAAACAACTTACTTATCACGATGCTCCGATTGTACCATCATAGCACTTAGCTTTCAGTCTCATATTACAACAATCAGTTCTCAACTATACCTCTCTTTGTTGGGAAGGCAATTAGCCTTGGAAAAATGATTTTCACGATATCGATGAAATTTAGACAATCTTAACAATATTTCAAAATCTGACATCTGAACAAATAATGAGCTCTGAATAAAAGAGTTGCAACACTCAGAAGATTTATAACTTGGAAGGAAGAATATAACAAGGATTATCCTTCCATTTCTTTAGAATTCTATATTGTGATATTATGGAGAATATCCATTGAAAGCAATGATTGCTGAATAATAACATCATATGAATGATACTTGTAAGATTTTTCCATTGAAGGAATACTTTTCTTCTTGAAAAAATGAAAGAAATATCGAATAACATCCTCAACCAAAGGTTAACCATTGAGGTCTCAAAGAGGTGCTATTTTGAAAGAAAGAATTTTATCCAATGATTAATAAATAAGGAAGTATATTGTTCTTCAATCACTTTGTAATTTTAATTAGATATTCGTTATACAAACGAAAGAATAAAATATTTCATGAACAAAATATTTTATAAAACTGAATGTGAATTCTCGTTTGAGTGGGCGACCTAGTTAGGTCTCAATTAAATCATTCTTTGAAAATTTCGTCAACAATTAAATCTGGCATATATAATGCACTATGGAATAATCAAAATTTTATTGGAAGTGAAACTAGCAAAATAATAACTAGTCCATATCAAGCAATATTATCAACCATCTAAGAAAATGGCCAGCATAATTGGTTTGGCCCATAGCAACTAGCTAGGACGATTAGCTAGGCTTTTGTCGTATTAATTAAAATTTTGACTAGTTAGGACAATTAACTTAGTCATTCATGAGAACATATGCAACTAGGCATATTTCAGTTTGTTTGTAAAAATCTCAACATCGTGACCACTGAAGAAATTGTGGCTACCTGGATGACGATTTTGAAATAAAGAGTTTTTAAATTTGGGCCAAGAAAGAAAATTAAAACTCTGAATCGAGTGGTCTTGGCATCGGAAAAATCGATAGCCTCTTATCCAATATTTCTTGCCAATAAAAGGGTACACTCAGAGGTGTTCTCGTTCACATACTTTATTAGATTCTCAAATAGAATTGAATTCAGAATACCAATATCAAATTGATACCCTTACTATGATTTCAAAGTTTAATATATAATTTCATCCCGATTAGAGGAAAAAGGATTCCCGAGAAATATATGGATATTTGATCATCCATGTTTTTAACAATTTTTTAAATATTTACAATCTCAACCGAGAAGAGTAAGTATGAAAGAAGAATCAAATGAAGATATTCATTATGAATATTCGTCAATGAATTGAGGAAAAAGAAATTCCTTGGATAATTGAAATAAAGTATAAATAGCTCTGAGCCGAACAAGAAGATCCTAATCTACGAATGAAAGTTCATTGATCAACTAAAAGAATTGAGCAAGTCCTGATGCGGAGAAAGACTATTCAAGATGGTCACATCAGAAGTTCAAAGTAGGGAACAAAAAGGATTGCCTGATATGACTTATCAAGGCAATACGAATGATCAACAGTTTGGAGGGAGTTACGTGATAGTGAGTAGGTGCCAAAAGATTTCACTGATTATCCTAACTCTCATCATTATCCATCTGAGGATGATCCCACCTCTTCTTCTTTGTAATTTTATGTTTCAAATAGTTTCTCTTTCAACATCATTTTAAAATTGCTTATTAATCTTGACTTTCGCACGTATATTTGTCATTCTGGTGTTTTACCTCGAAGACCTTACTCAGAAATATTCCAAAAACATCTGTTAAGCCGATAGTTGCCTGCTACACGCATCCGTTACTAACTATAAGTGGCCAGTTCCCCCTGGGAACAGATTAAAGAGACCCCTTAGGGATCTCAATGCAGTCCATAAGTTCAGTAGCATGTGTGTGTAATTGAACATACGTTACCGAATATATTAGAGGTCTACGTGTATATATACGTTGCCTCTGACATCATTTCTACCGAAGAATTTCGCTCTAGACTCACTGGTCTATCCTTTTAAAAGGTTCTAAGATCAAACCATCGCTCGTTGTAATCTTATGCCATTTAATTATAGACATGCTATCAATTCTCAATGCTATCGATTTCTGAGCTAAACCATCATAACCTTACATGTTAAGTGCACTAATAATATCACATAGTGTACTCGTCCTATGATGACATTCTTATATTACATTCAAATATTCCGTAATAGACATAAAATCCTTAAGGGTATATTGGACAACATCTCTGGTGAGTTTGTGATTAATACGGCATTCCCATCCTCCTTGGTAAAATGATAGTGTCAACTAGTTTGGGCCAATAACCTCAACTGTATGCTAATAATTAGACTTCATGATCCTCACATGTGATGCCCCTTCATGGGCAACCTATAAAGAACTACGAGTATCAAGGCCAAAACGCGGAACACTTCATAAGTATTATCAAAATAGGCAAATATTATTTATTTCTCAAACCCTTACATAATACATAGCTTAAAACCCCGTTGGGGTTACTACTCACAATACATTACAGGTTCTCTCTTGAATTAAGAAAGTGTCTTCGTTGTAAGAATACAAGATGCTCTTTCCTAAAACTTAGCTCTCCTTTTATAGAGTAAGGAAGAGATTCTATTACAAGACAAGTCATCTTCTAATAATTCATAAAGTAGATGTTATCTACTTTCTATAAAGTAGATGTTATCTGCTTTCCATAAAGTAGATGCCTTCTGCTTTTCATAAAGTAGATGCCTTCTGCTTTTCATAAAGTAAATGCCTTCTACTTTCCATAAAGTAGATGCCTTCTGCTTTTCATAAAGTAGATTCCTTACCTTTTCAAAAAGATAAGATGCTCTATTAAAAATGATGTCCTGGTTTTTCTTTGAGCAGTATTCCTGCTTTAGGCAAAAGTCCTTTGTCTTCTGCTGAAGTGGAGGGGTCCTCCATTATTCTTTTTCCAGATTCTTTGTCTGGAGTGGTGATACCACATATTTGACATTCGAGATGGATGCCAAATTTGCTTATTTCCTTTTGCTTTTTCTTGTAGAAGATTTCTTGATACGATCCAACAACATCTTTATGTAATAATTGCCTTCTGAAAGCGACAACTTTGTTGTAGTCATCTTCACTTAATCCTTTATGGGAATAAGAGGTCATTAAGGCATGCGTTGTAGCTAAATTGACTTTTAGCTTATCTTCCTTTTGAACACTAAATAACTTACTGATTAAAATCAATAACTTATTTTCAGCCAGTGCTCTTAAATCATTTTTCTCCAGTGTAGGTTCCATTGCTTGGCTTGGAGAATAGATCTTTTCCTTGGCAGGACCAACCTGATTATAATGTAAAAGTTGATTAGGTGGACAATCGTATTCTTCTTCATTTTCCCAGCATATAATGGTACTGGTGTTTGTTAGTCCCTTAACAATATGACAATAATTACAGAAGGGGGGTTGAATGGAATTCTTGAAACTTTTTCTTGAAATAAAATGTTCTAACTCAAATATAAATATAAGTGTATTGATTAACACAATGCGGAATAAAAACTTAAGTGAATCAAAACACAAGTAATTAAAAACAAGAGTATTTAAAAACTTTCTGGTGGATTTGAATGATTCCACCAGAGATATATATTATATATCGAGAGAACCCTGTGTGCAGAAATGCTCACAGTTGCTTACAACAATTGAACTTCTAAGACTACATAGAAATGCTAAGAATCCTGCTTACAAATGTTTCTCTGCTTTGTTGCTTAGATCGATAGTATCTTAGTTGCTACTACTTGGTTTATATATCATCAAGATTACAAAGTAATAAGATAAGATAATAAAACAAAAACTATCTAGTCTATTACAATGCTACTTCATTACTCTATTCCAGCATCTTTGAATATCTTCATAATAGCATGGAAATGGCAATGCTTCTTTGTTCTCGAAAACCCAGTTGAATAGGCTACCACATTCCATTTGCATCCACTCGACGCATATGACTGTGTTGTCACTGTCAACAGATATTTGAATTCTTTATCCGTCGGGTTCATGATCATCCGTTGAGTTATTGATCATCCGTCGGGTTTTCTATTTGATCATCCGTCGACTTCATTGTAGGTTATCCGTCGGGTAGCAAACTGGCACTTGACTTCATTTCATTTATGCAGAATTACAAGACATCATCTATGTACAATTAATCAACCTATTCTGCATATCTAGTTAAAGTCAACATGACTTGAATACTACTTACAGAATCTATACAATGGTGAATGCAGAAATGTGCTACAGACTTATTGTTACATAAGCTACTCACTTGATGGATAATGAATCATCATCCGTCGGGACTATAATGAGTCATCCGTCGGGACTATAAATCTTATCCGCCGAGTGCTACATTATTTCACTAAGTAAAATCTACTAAGGTGTTTTGTTCATGAAATCATCAAGTACACAACATATACACAACAATCTCCCCCAATTTATGTCTACTGGAATTGTAGCCATAAATTAAGAGATACTTGATGATAACAAAACACCCTAAAAATATGACTTTAAGAGAAAGTAGATATTACTGAAAAGTGCTTCAATTAACAAAAATGTACAAAGTTTTGCTCACAGTCATTTTTGAAGATGCTCCTCTAGCCTGAGCAGATTTGTCTAGTTTCTTGAAGGCCTGGATCTCTTTCCAAGCTTTCTGTTGTTTTCCTCAATCTGATTTTGGAGTTGCCTGTGGAATTCCAGTTCATCAGATTCTGAGAGATTTAGATTTCCTTGCATTTCCAAAAGAGTCTCATTGCTAGAGATGCTCAATTGGTCTTCTTATCTGAAGAATCTTCTCACACTTTTGTCATCTATGAACTCCATCATCCAGTAGGGCCTTAGATGCACTCTTCTCCCTATGTAAGGGATGATTAGAGTCTTTGGGAGTGCATCTTTAGCTCTAACACTCCTTAGTTCTTCAATCTTCTTCAATACCAATCTTCTTGCAGTAATGTTGAACCCAAAGTTCTTCTTGAAGGATGAATGAACTTTAATCAGTACAACTTGGCTTTCTTGAAGGATCCTGTGAAGAGGCCACTGAATCTCCTTTCCTCCTTTGTACTTGAACACTAACCTTTCAGGTAGGTTTCTGTATGCATCAATTCCTCTCACTTCATCTAGTTCATCCAGATAGAGGTTTAGATCAGAAAATTCTTTGATGTCACACAAGTACAGATAGTCTCCCTTACTGACTTTAGATTGAGATTTGACTTGAGATTTGGATTTGAGAGGTGACAACTTCACTTTCTTGACTGCTCTTGACTTTGTTCTTTTTAGCTTGCTAAGGATTGGTAGATTGAAGTTAGGAATTGGTATGTTCTCCCATTCTATTGGCTCATCCTTGGGCACAATAGGTTCACCATGAATATTCCTGTAGGGATCCACCACCCTGATATCTTCAAATACCACAGAGGGCTTTGATGCTTGAGTTATAGATGGTGTGGATTCCTTAGGAAATTGATCTTCCAATTTCTTGTCAACAATATCCAGTTTCCTTTTAGTTCTTTTATCCAATTCCTTCTTTCTTGAAGATTTCTTCAGTTGTTCAACTTGCTTCTTTGATTCAATAGCTTCAGATGGTTGAGAAGGAATTTGTTGTGATGAATTTACAACAGGTAGCTTGGCCAAGATAGCAATCTGCCCTTTCTTTTGTTTAGTCTTTTTAGCATCCAGAGCAGCTTGCTTCTTTTCCTGCTTCAATCTAGCCTTTTCTTCTCTCTTTGCTTGAGCAAATTGAGGATGTCCAGCCAACACACAAATTTCTTTCCCATTTTTGAAAATCTTGGCAATTCTTCTTTTGGAAGCTGAATCAGCTGGATCTTTGTATAAAGCAATTGATCTTGACAGAAGCTTCTTCTCATCAGGCTTATGTGTCTCATACACAGTGTCCAAAGGGTTCTTCAATGATGATTTTGAGTAGTTTACCCTTGGTTTAAGAATTAATTCAGCCTTTGGAGATTTGATGCAGGAATATTGTCCTCTTTCCAGATAGTTCATGCTCATCTCATTCACACTAATTTGCTTGACTTGAGAGTGATGGATGGTTGACTTAACTGGCTCCTTGACAAGTTCAAATTTCTTCTGTATTTCCTCATCAATCTTCTCCCAGTTGGCTAAACTCAACTTTTTCTTATCAGCTGCTCTTAAGTTGGCTGCTGCTGCATTGATCATATCTATACTATCTGTAACTGATGGCTTTGAGATAGTAACTGAAGGTACAATTACTTTACTAATTTGAATTTGAAGCCTCTCCCCCTCACTTGATCCTTTCTACCCCTTTTTGTTATCATCAATTTGAGTATAGGAGGGGGTTTGAGCAGTCACCAATTTTTGAAGTAGATCAGTCTGTTGGGCTTGATGGAGATGAATGGCAGTTAAAGATGCTTCCATGGCTGACATTCTTGTGTCCAAGGCATCTATCTTGGTTGACAGATCAGAATTTTTCCTTAATTGCCTCTTGATGTCAAGCATTGTAGCTTCTGGAAGTTTAGAATCTATCTTTTCTGAAATAGCCTTTTTCATCTCCTCAATATCATTCTTCATAGTATTCACATCTCTAGCATGCTGGAAGCCCTGGATTTGTTGAAGTTGTAGGGAGGCTAGATGTGCCTGAAGGAGCTTCTTGGTGTTGGCATTGGTAGTGGTTTGAAGAGCAGTATTTGTCTGATTGATTAACTGGATCAGGGTTGTCTTGAAGTAATGCTCATCACAGTGCTTTGAGAATGCCCATGATGGCATACCTGACCTTGAACTTGAGCCTACTTCTCCCCCTATGTCCATTGCTTCATCTTCACTATCCCCACTCCTATCTCCAAAGAAATCAGCTGAACCACCAGTCTCATAGTCCAAATCACCAGCTGTAGAAGGCAAAGCTGTGATGGCGTCCTTAGCTCTCATTATAGGCTGTGTGGTATGCACCAAATTCAGCAGCCTCTCTGCATTGTCATTGCCCTGTTCAGCTAGAAGTTGATAAGCTGGAACAGGGTGAGTAAATGCCTCAGCATCAAGGGAAGAGGAATCTATAACAGCTTTAGGATGCTGAGATAGTCCTTCCCTGTCTGCATCTTGGATATTCATTGACTCACTAGCAATGACATCCATCCTTATTGCTCCAGTACCTGCATTTCTCTCATTTTCTCTCTTTTGTTGCATCAGGGTCTCACCCTGGCTCCCCACCTTCACACCCTCACCTTCACTACTAAGGTGGGACTCCTCACACTCTCTTTTGCCAATCCGGAAGAAATGGATTGCAGATTTTCACTCATTTCCTCTCCTTTTTCTTGGGAGCAACCTAGACTCTCACTCAAAACACTCTTCTCTCTCAATCCTAAGAGTGACTGTACAACCACTAAATCTTCTGCACTTGAAATAATTGAAGTTTGAAGTTGTGCAGAGATACTCGACGGATGAGTGATATCTATCGAGTGAGTGGTTTTGCTATCTGACGGATAACTGCTGTTAGGCTTATCCGTCGGGATACAATCGCTACTCGACGAATGAGCAATATCCGTCGAGAGAGTATAAATGAATGAGCTGGGAATAGAAACTATTGTTGACTCTATGCTGATTGAAAATATTTTAGGCACAGATGACACAACAGTTCCTGAAAGAATTGGCAAGTGAGCCAACAGATCATCTAAAAGATGATGCTCACTTGCACTAGATTTTGGCTTCCCAACAGAGTTGAAGAAGAGGAATCAGGAATTGATGTGTTTATCATATCCACATCCAGAGAATTTGTTGGTGAGTTTGGTGTTAGAGGTGCTTCTATAACTAGAGATTTTGGCTGTGACTCCATATTTATTGGAGCCACATCAAACTGAATTTGTGAAGGTGCGGTGACTGTGTCTTTAGCACTAGTTTGCACAGTGTGTGTACCCTGTGCATCCCCAAAGGTTTTTGATTTCTTCTTTCTGGTATAAGTTTGGGGTGAGCTTGTGTCCCTAACCCTCTTGGCCTGTGCTCTTGGTTGAGAGCTTTGTTCAATAGCTACATCCTTTTGGGAGGATGCAGCTAGAAATGAGCTTTTGTCCTTTTTAAGCACTGCAGTTTGTTGAGAAACTGCAGTGTGGTTAGGCTGGGATTCACTCAACTCTCCAACCTTATTCTTGGGGTTTCTTTTATGTTCACCCCTTCCCTCACCCAACTTACCTTCCTTCACACTCCCCTCTTTGGCTTTAGTGGATTTTTCAACTGGCATCTTTTGGGAGATACCAGAGGGGGCTTTCTTTGATTTGGATTTTGAAATAATTATAGGTTTGGCAGCTTTGGTAGGCAACTGTTTGGTCATTGACACAGTTGCCATAGCCACACTTGAACTCAAAGAAATTGTGGAGATTGGAATAGTTGTAGAGATAGGTGAACTTACCTCACTTACCCGAGGTGCTTGCATTACAGGAAAATAGAACATTGGCACATCCTTGTGATGATTGGCCCTGTTCAAATCTGTAATGAGCCTTCTCTCTTGAACCCAACAATCTAGTTTGTTGTTACGGTTCTCAAGCACAATCTCTTCACAAAGGTGGTTAGCTAATAACATAAGAAATCTAGCATAATACACATTCTTACCTCTTTTATTTAACTCTCCTAATTTGAAACCTAACTCAAACAAGACAAGGTCACTGAAATTATAGAATTTATCTGTAACTAGCATGTAGTAGAGCATGTTAAGCATGGAAATATTCACTGAATCAAAATTACTGATCTTTCCTGAGAAAACCTTTGTAACTACATCACACAAGAAACTCCACTCTTTCCTAAGACCCATTCTCCTAATATCACTCAGTTTAGAAGTAGGAAGTAGTGCATGGAATTAAGCATATTGATTATATCAGTGTCAGTGTGTGGTGAAGTCACATTGCTATCAAGAATTTTGAAACATGCTTTTATCACATCACTATTGATACATAATTCTTTACCTTTAATGGTTAGAGTGATGGTCTTATCTGTAGAGTTGTAGGTAGTAGTGGCCCACATCTCTTCAACAACTTCACAAAAGATTGTGGGTGATTCCAGCATGGCATAGTTGAGCTTGCAACTCTTCACAAAGTCCATCATCTTGTGATAATCTCCAGATTGCTGAATACCCTTGTTCACTAGTGTGGTGAAATTGTTCTTCTCATAAATGAACCCAGTTTGAGACATAATCTTTATAACATGTGCCATTGTTAGAGAATAAGAGCTTGAAGAGAAAGAGAGTAAGTGCTTTGAGAGAGAATGAAATTAGAGCAGTTCAATTGAGAATGATAAAAGAAAAGTAATTGCAATTAAATAAGCTTTTATAATATCTCAAAAATAACTGATAAAAATAATAAAGTAAAATAAAGTAACCAATAGAAATTGCCTAAAATAGCCGTTTAAAAATAAACTGTAAAAATTCCACCTATTATCCGTCGTGTTATGCTTACAAACTGTAAGTATACTCGATGGATAATGTACAGGGAATTAACGGCTGAGATTAAGACAATTCGACGGATGAGGATAAACTGTTATCCGTCGAGACATAAAATATTCCAGAAACATAATTGATTATTGTTAGCAAATAATATATCGACGGATGATCAAACTCGATGGATAAAGATCATCCGTCGAGATGTAAATTTTGACTTAGCCAAAATTTCATCCAAGACTGAAAAATCAATTAAGTTTCTGGCTGCATTTCAACTTGCAAATTAACTCAGATAGATTTAAGAGTAATTAAGCATACCTAACTCACTTACCAACCTTGAAAAGGTGGATTCATCCAGTGGCTTGGTAAAGATATCTGCAAGCTGCTTCTCACTTGGAACAAAATGTAGTTCCACAGTACCATTCATTACATGTTCCCTTATGAAATGGTACTTGATATCTATGTGCTTTGTCCTTGAATGTTGTACTAGATTTTCAGTGATGGCAATTGCACTTGTGTTATCACAGAAAATAGGAATCCTTTCAACTTACAAACCATAGTCTAGCAATTGATTTTTCATCCATAATATCTGTGCACAGCAACTACCAGCAGCAATATATTCAGCTTCAGCTGTAGAAGTAGAAACTGAATTTTGCTTTTTACTGAACCAGGACACAAGCTTGTTTCCTAGAAATTGACAGGTTCCTGTTGTACTGTTTCTATCAATTCTACAACCTGCATAATCTGCATCTGAATAACCAGTTAGATCAAAACCAGAATCTCTAGGGTACCAAATGCCAAGATTTGGTGTTCCCTTGAGATATCTGAAAATTCTCTTAATAGCTATTAAGTGAGATTCTCCAGGATCAGCCTGAAATCTAGCACATAAACATGTAGCAAACATTATATCTGGCCTACTAGCTGTTAAGTACAGAAGTGAGCCAACCATGCCTCTATAACTTGAAATATCTACAGACTTTTCAGTAGTGTTTAATTCAAGCTTAGTTGCAGTGGCCATGGGAGTTTTCACATATGTGCAATCCATTAGATCAAACTTCTTTAAAAGATCAAAAATATATTTAGTTTGACTAATGAATATTCCATCACTAACTTGCTTAACTTGTAAGCCAAGAAAGTAAGTTAGTTCTCCCATCATACTCATTTCATACTTACTTTGCATCAATTTGGAAAACTTTTTGCAAAGTTTCTCATCTGTAGAGCCAAAAATAATATCATCCACATAAATTTGAACAAGTATACTAGAGCCATTAACATTTTTGAAAAATAAAGTTTTATCTACAGTACCTCTTGTGAAGTGATTTTCCAAAAGGAACTTTGATAAAGTGTCATACCAGGCTCTAGGTGCTTGCTTCAGTCTATAAAGTGCTTACAAAAGATAATAGACATGTTCTGGAAAATTTGGATCTTCAAAGCCAGAAGGTTGACTGACATAGATGTGGCGCCCTCCAAACCCGGGTCAGAAGTTTGGGGTCTATAACACATACACACATATAAACCTGTATATAAGATACTATTTGCAATGACCCTGCTTTACATAACCACGGATCGCAACGGGTTAAAGTATGAAAACAAGCCACAACCTTAACTTTTATTACAACGTACGAAATTCCAACTAATTTAACTTACAACTGACAATAAAATTATTCTAACAATTTTACTATCTCACTACCGTAATAAGTTCCTGCTAGCTCGATCCAACTCAATCTGGAATCCTAGCTCGTACATTGAACTGGGAAACCTCGCTATCAACCGCATCCTTTTCAACTGTAAAATATATAAAAAGATTCGCAAGAGTGAGCTAACTAGCTCAGCTAGTCATAATAACGATAACTGGGGTTAAACAATGATCAAACGAGATGATTCAGAGGAATCAAGTTTCTTTTTAACTAATCATTAGAATTGGATATTCATTTTAAATTTTAAAAACCAAGGTTAGGCTGCTGATCAGTCACACACTAACCCCGAGCGAAGCACACAGCTCTGCTCTACGAACTGGATCCAAGGCACACATTGGCCTAATTCGACCACGAATCTGGTCTGACCACGAATCTAGTCCATATAAAGAAAACTATCCAATTCTAAAACAATTTTGTGGAACAAACAATGTAATTCAATAATCAAGATCATATTCAACAGCGATAAAGCATTAGTATAAAAACGTAATGCAATTCTTGAGTATCATAAGGGTATATCAGGGTATGTATAAGAAACGGTTTCCGGTTTGTAAAGGATCAGGTATTAGACCAGTAATGATTTTTCAAGGTATAGTTCTTTGATGTCATAAAAATGGTTGGGGTATAA
Source organism: Apium graveolens (assembly GCF_009905375.1). NCBI lineage: Eukaryota > Viridiplantae > Streptophyta > Magnoliopsida > Apiales > Apiaceae > Apium > Apium graveolens. Next base: position 44,340,635 of record NC_133652.1, on the reverse strand, counting down.
AAGTTTATGTGTTTTCAAACAATTTTCTTCCAGTGTTTGGTAGTTATACATTTGGGGAGTAGTATCGTATTTGTGTGATTTGGTATTTGAGGATCAACAAAGGATGGTTTACAAAGAATAAGGCTTGCGGCTCAAGATCAAGAAAAATCAGGGTTCAAGGTTAAATAGTTTAAAGCACTTGCAATATAAAATATGAGTTATTTTGAATAATAGCGACATGTTATGAAACAGTTCGAAAATATTTGCAATATATCTTGAAGGAAAGTTCAGAAGTACTTGCCTTATAGGGCTTTACAACTATTACTGATCAACTCTGAGCCGACTCTGCCGCTCAGGCTTTAACGTCCAACCACTAAACCATATTAGATTCGACTTCGACACTCCGGTTTTTCTGTTGAAACTCTACTGAGCTCGTCGACTGACTACTAGGTCATCTTTAGTCCAACGTCCACTTTCGGTTTCCCAACTAGAACCTACAGGGGAGAATACTCTATGTTAGACACTCAGTTATGCTTGACATATCCTCGATACCACTCCTACCCAATGATAGCATAATCCGACTCATAATCATTCATATTATAATAACACAAACAACAATTAGGGTTCACATTCTCGAAATCAGTTCAGTGTTTGTTTTCAGAGAATACGTATACTCGTCATTGTATGAAATTAGGGTTATTGGTTTTGGAAAAATGTTTTACTACAACATACAATCAGGTTTTTGTATAAAACATACGTACATGTATTTACTTATACTTGCTCGACGTCCCGATAACCCTCGGATACGCTCCCGTGTTTCCGTAGTTCGATTTCCCGGAAATCGGACAGCGTCTCCTTTGTTTATCGGACTACCCGTCGACACATCATCGACGTCAAATCACAAAGTTCACAACAATAACAACTATAATAATTCACCAATCACCGATATAATTCAATAATCACAACCAACTCAACCATCCCGATTCAATATTTTCTAATTAACTAATTCGATCCAGAATAAAAACACAACACGAATTTTATTTATTAAAAAATATTAGGACTCAGAATCGTGTCATCATAGTCCACCGTCAGCTCATCGAAATTCATCGCTGACGGCGGTAAAACTCGCGGGTACCCGATTAAATTCGGGTTTCCAACGCGAATTCTACCGATTAGCTTTTATAATTTCCCGTACAGAAATCATTTTTATTTCAGAAAAATCAGTCAAGTAATTCCATGCAAATAAATTAAAATAATTAAAAAAAAATTCATCACAACACACGCGTCTGTACACGCGCCAACAACCACACACGAACACAGGGCCGAAAAACATAACGAAATCGAAGAACCCAGGCGGCACAGAGTAGTATAACTAACTACACACGCACTGAGGTGAGTATATACTTATGTATGTATATATACATAATGAACAAAAACTAAATCGGAGCAAGTACCAAGCAGCTAATCGGAAAAACCAAGATGGTACCGAAAATAGGGAGGCCGAAACGCAGCAAGACCAGGGTAGCAGAGACAGAATAGAGAGATTCGGGAGAGACATAAAATCAGAAAACTGAGAGGGAATATGTAGAAAGAGTCGAAAGACTCGAGAGAGACTCAGAGATTTTTGAGAAAGAGTCGAATGAACGGGGGGGGGGGGAGTTTGCATTTGTACGTTTTTGTTTTATATTATTATTATTATTATTATTATTATTATTTCTTTTATTCACTCAGCAGCTAGCACATGTAACCTGGGTTTATAGAATTGTGACACGAATCAGTTTACTTGCCACGTAATTTCTGAATACCCCGACTTATCCCGAAATTCAAAATTAACAGACAAAGGTGTACACGAAATAATTTCAGAAAATTATGAAAATAATCTTAAAATGTCATAAATATCCCGAAGTTTATAAACATAAATTTTGAAATAATTTTTGAAACACAATTTATAACCGCTTTTAACGAATAAACGAAACAACGCGCGGCTGAAGTTAATCTCAAAAACTCCCAAAATAATTTTAAAATTCTCGGAATATTCCAAACTTAAACAAATATGAGTTTCATAATTTTTAAAGAATTCTGGAATTAAATATAGATTTTACAAATAAAAGCAATCAGAAAATCATTTAGAGATAAATAATTAATAAAATATTGATTTCTCAATTTTATAAAATCCTAAAAATAATTATTGTAATTATAAAATCATAACAACAATTTTAGAGGCATTCCAAATATTTATGCAAATAAAATTGCACTAAATCCACTTTTGAAAGTGAAAACAATTCCATACGACCCCATAAATAATCACGCGGACAACCCGGTACACCATAAATCACACATAGATAATAATCAAACAACACATAGCGGTCAAAACCAATACACATATTTTATTTATTTAATAATTTCCATTATCACATATTTGAATAATTCGAAACTACACGAGTCGTTATATCCCCCCCCCTAAAAAGATTTTGTCCTCAGAATCTGGTTTAACTAAACAAGTAAGGATATTTGTCAAGCATATCTGACTCTAGTTTTCAAGTAGACTCTTCTACTAGAGGATTTTAAACATATTTACTATAGATATACCCTTATTTCCAAGGACTCGCCTTTAACGATCAAGAATTTGGATAAATCACTATATGCAGAACAAACTTGGATAAGAGCCCATTGGCTTTTAATCAATCACTTGATTCGAATCAAATACTTATCTCCTTAACCTTGACACACAGACCACATTATGTGTACCTACTATTGTAGTGGTAACATCAACTCATAAACAACTCTATCTATATTTATCAATACCTCGAATGGTTTACTAAATTTAGGACTCAGCTTGTCCCCTTGATTCAGACCTATCCAACCTTTTTCAAGGTGAAACTTTTACTAACACTACGGGTCTTATTTCTATATTCATACTCTCCCTCGATATAATTCCGCTTCCTTCTTTCTCTACTCTGAACTACTTCAATCAATATCGTTACACCCTTGGTGTGCTGGATTAACTTAGAATTTAACAACTTTCTTTCTTCCACTTTATCTTAATAAAGTGGGGACCTATACTTGCGTCCAAATAAGGCTCGGTAAAGTGGCATTCTAAAGTTGATATCGATGATAAATGATCATTCCAGTGTTTCCTTAAAACTCAACCTCTCCACATATCTTGTATTTCCTGAATCGCTTCCTTACTTTGACCCTTTGCTTAAGGATGGTAGGCGGTACTCATTTTCAACTTGGTTTCCAAACACTTAAACATCTCCTATTTGTTTCCATTAGTGAAGGCTGAAAAGTAATCTCATATATGAACTTCAGATTCCACTCTTTCCAATTCGTTTGTTAATTCCTCGATGGTCTTAATTACATCCAATCCTTTCTTTCGGCATAAGGCATCTGTTACCATACGGATTTGTTTAGGTAGTTGTTAACGGATTAATCAGAATCTTTTATTAACCTCTGCCATAATTTCATACTTGAAGACTTAACGTATAACTGCTTTCCTTCTAATCTTTGGAGTAAAATCCTTGTGCATTCCACGAAGACTTTCTTATTCATTAAGTAGCTGAAGCTGTTATCAATAAATACAGTTTGCTTATTTAAGTACTCCTTATACACCATGATCCTTAATTCCTTATGGTCAACTGATACACTTGTTATTTCATATAATATCACCAGAGCTTGCAATGCTTACAACTCATTTTACCCGTAATTTCTGATATGTCCTCAGGTCGGATCTTAAGTTAATTCCCGAAACATAATACACTTCATGAATTGGGTCATGTAAGTAATTAATTCTTTATAGGGGTTACTTATTCTTATTTGTTGTTTTGTTAAACTCCGATAATCAGTACACAATCTCATAATTTAATCCTTTTTTTTTCAACAACATTACTGGTACACTTTATAATTCGCTCCTTGTACAACCAGTCCTTGGTCTGCTTCATTCACTAGGCCTCCGATACTTCGCCTTAATTCTTTGACATGTCTAACACTTCCCAATCTATTTTGAAATTCCCTTCTTACACCTGGTTATCACTATATTTCGTTAAATTTCCATATAACTTGGCATCTCTTCAATAGATTAAATACTGTATATTGTGAATTCCCTGTGGAATCTCATTTCTTAATTCTTTTTACTTGTAACATCCAAGTGTTGGAAGGAAACTGGAGAATATCATGACCGCTCTTCCGAGTGCATAAATTTCCCCTTGCTAATTATCGTGATCCACTATCTTCTCTTAACATCTCCTTATCTTTCCCTTAACAACTTCGACTGAAAGGTCATACTATCCATCCTTACTCCTTTTTGGATTATAAACTCTGACTTCCAATTCCAACTTTTAAAATTCCATAGATAATTCTTCTGGTGCCGTTTCTATATTTGTTTTCTCCTTTTTGCTTATCGCTTGCCTCTATATTTGCTTTTCCTCATGAATACATACTTCAAACTCTTGTGGTTCGTATAGATTTTACACCTTTCTCCATACATATCATGTTTCCCAATCTTTTAAAGCGAATATTATTACTGCTAGTCCCAAATTATGAGTAGGATATTTCTGCTCATAAGGTTTCGGTTGTCTGGATGCATATACAATAACTTTATTGTGTTGCATCAACACGCATCCTATTTCCTTATGAGAAGTATCACTGTAATTTACCTAAGTAAACTGATACTTTCAAAGTGATAAAGCAGGTGTTGTAACCATTCTTTCATTTAACTTCATAAAACTTTCTTCACACTTTCCCATTTTATCTAAGCTTCTCGCTATTCCTGGTAAGCTTCATCAAAGGTGTTGCAACTTTTAAGAAATCTTGAACAAATTTTCAATAATAACCGGTCCAGGGTAAAATTTCTTACTTTTGTTGGTGCTTTTGGCCTTTCTTTATTCATAGTAACTTTATTTCCTACTGAATCTACTTTGGTCCCCTCCTCACTGATTACTTATGCTTTCTACCATCAAAACTTTCACCTTGTAAACTTTACATACAACTCCTTTCTTCTCCGACTCCTCGAATGTCATTAAAGGCTTCGCATGGTCCTCCGTTGACTTTAAGTAACACAAATACAACTCATCCAGATATTCCTTGAAGATTCTGTCCATCAACTTTAAATCTTATTGGTATATTGGTTAATTCAAATGACATCACTAGAACTTTATAGCAACAGTACTTAGTTCTGAAAATTATTCTTGATATGTCTCTAGGTTCAATCTCCAATTGGTAACGCCCAGATCTTAAATCAATTTTAGAAAATACTTTACTTCTTCTGTTTGATCAAACAAATCAGTAGTTCGAGGTAACAGATATTCACTCTTGATAGTAAACTTGTTGAGCTTTCTTTAGTCGACGCAGAATCTCATACTTCCATTTTCTTATTCACAATTAGTACTGGTGCACCTCATGGGATACACTGGGTCTAATCGCTTCTTCTTCTAGCATTTCTTGCATCTGCTTTGCTAACTTCCTCATTTTAACTGATGCCATTTTGTGTAAGGCCTTGGTCACTGGCTTCGTCTCAGGTGCTAAGTCAATCGCGAGCTTCATTTCTCTATCGGGAGGAAATATTGATAACTCATCTGGAAACATATATTGAAACTCCTTAATTGCTATAAAATCTTCAAATTTTGTTTGCTTCTGACTTTTATTTATCTCATAATCATCATAAGGCTCACATCTTGATCACCGTAATCATTGTTAACAAATTCTTTACCCTCCTTTTTCCTTTATACCTCATCATATTCTCATTTAACGTCTTCAAGACTATCTCTTCATCACGACGGTTCGTCTGGGCATCATGCTTAAATAGTTAATCCATTCCTCAGAATAATGTCAAATCCTCTCATCTCAAATGATATCAATTCTTCACAACTTATTGCCAAAAATATCAATTCCACCATTGGTACTTACTTATTTAATAATTACACATTCTTGATTTGCTAATCCTTTAGTCATAATCTTATCAATTCAACAGGGTAATTCATCTTATCAACAAAACCTTGAGAGATACGATCAAATTGCTCCCACCTCTTTCAATAATTTAACGCATAAGGTATCCAAAATAATCATTCACGTCATTACATCTGTATTCTAAATAACATAATCCACAGGAAATTCACAAATGCTCATTCTCGGAGACGTATTCCTTATTGGAGTAGATTCACTTGGCTCTTAGTGGATCCTTCACTGGGGCTAGTGATTTGCAATCCTCGCCATATGCCCTTGTTTCCTTTCCATGCATAAGAGGTAGATGGAACTTCGTCCGCTTGATTCAGGATACGTTAATTTCTGTTTGAAAACCTCTTGCAAAGAATGACAGTACAACGAAATGACTAGAAGGATTTATAATTTAATAAACTTGAAATTGAAAAGGAAGAAGATATAATGATTTGGATATGAATGAGACAACCACATTGGTACTTAAGATGGCCAGTCTTTCATACCATATGGCATACAACACATGATTAGGTGGCGTCCCACCCGACTCTTCGTCATTCTGACAAATTGTCTCACCATAACACTGTTTGTCCCAATCAGAAAGCAAAACTTGAGGGAAACAATTAAATTTGAAAGGAATGCAATATCCTCCTTTTCGATATCATAGCAAAGAGTTTATTTAAGATAAGAAGTTCATACTTATTTAGGAATCAAAAAGAAATATACGTTATAATATTGAAGACAAGAACGATACCATTGGTCACCATCCATATTTCACTTGTATTCATTTTTCGAGCTTGTTCGATCATGTCCCAATTGTGTCATATAACAACTTTAGAAGGTACGCTGAAATGCCTTTTCAAATTAAGTATTATGGTAGATTCTTACTTGCTAAGTCTCGCGTCTGTAACATCAAGCCTACACGTATAATATTTTAATAATTCGATCATAATGACGTTCTTACCAGATAACCTCGAGTGTCCTCCTTTTTAATTTAGAAAAACCATGAATCATTGAACATAGCGATCCTTTTGTTAATAATATTCTTCTTTTAGAAAAATCTGGAAATCTTCTCAATCTCCTTCATTCATACTCAGGCTTCTGTTAGATCAATGAATTCTTTGAACTTTGATAGTCCTAGTAATTGGATGAGTAATTGCTCCGTATGCTGATTCTGTTGTTAACCTTGTCAAACAATATTTGCACCTTACCGTTAGGAATAATCAGCTTCTTCATAATCGCGGGTTACTTTGTTCTCTGAATTAACAATACTAAGTCTGAAACAAGTATCCTTCCAGGTAATACGGGTCTTTTAACAAGCAAGAACTCAAGTAGTAACTTGACAACCAATGTTTAAAACTTATTTTATTCAAAAAGGCTTTTAGAAATTTTGTAAAGATAATCTTTTTCGAAAACTTGTTAAAAATTTTGAAAATCACAAATCTGGTTGTCCTTACTATATGAGTTATTTGTTGTCCTTCCGACCTATAACAAGGTACCATATTAAAGAAACGATCATATAAAGGTCCATTCACTTCAATCTACCTTCTTTCCTTTATTGGGTCCATTTACCTTCCTTAATCGACGATCACTTCAATTGTCGTTGAGAAAGAGTCTAATGAACAGGGGGGTGGGAGTTTGCATCTGTACGTTTTTGTTTTATATTGTTATTATTATTATTTCTTTTATTCACTCAGCAGCTAACACGTGTCACCTGGGTTTATAGAATTGTGACACGAATCAGTTTACTTGCCACGTAATTTCTGAATACCCCGACTTATCCCGAAATTCGAAATTAACAGACAAACGTGTACACGAAATAATTTCAGAAAATTATGAAAATAATCTTAAAATGTCATAAATATCCCGAAGTTTATAAAAATATAAATTTTGAAATAATTTTTGAAACACAATTTATAACCGCTTTTAACGAATAACGAAACAACGCGCGGCTGAAGTTAATCTAAAAAATTCCCAAAATAATTTTAAAATTCTCGGAATATTCCAAACTTAAATAAATATGAGTTTCATAATTTTTAGAGAATTATGGAATTAAATATGGATTTTACAAATAAAAACAATCAGATAATCATTTAGAGATAAATAATTAATAAAATATTGATTTCTCAATTTTATAAAATCCTAAAAATAATTATTGTAATTATAAAATCATAACAATAATTTTAGAGGCATTCCAAATATTTATGCAAATAAAATTGCACTAAATCCACTTTTGAAAGTGAAAACAATTCCATACGACCCCATAAATAATCACGCGGACAACCCGGTACACCATAAATCACACATACATAATAATCAAATAACACATAGCAGTCAAAACCAATACACATATTTTATTTATTTAATAATTTCCATTATCACATATTTGAATAATTCAAAACTACACGAGTCGTTATAATAGACTTCTTCCTCCAAATCTCCATTCAGAAAGGCACTTTTGACATCCATTTGATAGACCTTGAAATTGGCATGGGCTGAATAGGCTAAGAAGATTCTGATGGCTTCAAGTCTTGCAACATGAGCAAATATTTCATCAAAATCTATTCCTTCTTGCTGATAATAGCCCTTAACAACCAATCTAGCTTTGTTCCTGACTACTATGCCATTTTCATCCATCTTGTTTCTGAATACCCATTTGGTATCTATTGGATTCTTTCCTTTAGGCTTGGGCACCAGCTTCCATACATTATTCCTTTCAAATTGGTTTAGCTCCTCCTGCATAGCTAAAATCCAATCAGGATCCAACAAAGCTTCTTCTACCTTCTTTGGTTCTTCCTTGGAAAGAAAGCTGCTGTATAAACATTCTTCCTGAGTTGCTCTTCTTGTTTGAACTCTAGAAGAAACATTACCAATGATAAGCTCAAAGGGGTGATCTTTTGTCCATTTATTTGTTGAGGTAGATTAGCTCTAGATGAAGAAACCTCATTGTTGTCTTGATGTGTGAGTGAGTTTTGATTGTTAGAAACTCCCCCTGAGTTTGTGGATCTTTGATTTGAGAAAGGGGAACTTTCTATAGGTGATCTATCTTGACTTTCTGCTCCTTTTGATAACCCGACAGATGGTGAATTTTGAGTACCGACGGATGAAGCTGGTTGTCTCCCGACGGATAACACAGATTGCCTCCCGACGGATGAAGCATTATGCAACTCGACAGATGTTGAGTTTTGTGCTTCATTGGTAGTAGATTTATCTGCATTATCCTTAGACACTGTTTCTTGATCACTTTCATCATCACTGTTATCACTAACCATCTCCACATTGTCGAATTTGAGGCTCTCATGGTAATCTCCATCTTTCAGTCCTTCAATCTTTTTATCATCAAACACAACATGTATTGATTCCACAACAATGTTGGTTCTTAGATTGTAGACTCTATATGCTTTACCAACAGCATACCCAACACAAATTCCTTCATCTGCTTTAGCATCAAACTTCCCATTTTGATCAGTTTGATTTCTCAAAATATAGCACTTGCAGCCAAAGACATGAAGAAAATTTAGAGTTGGCTTCTTGTTCTTGAACAATTGATAGGGAGTCATGCATCTAGCTTGATTAACCAGAGAAATATTCTGAGTGTAGCATGCAGTATTTACAGCTTCAGCCCAGAAATATGTTGGCAGTTTAGATTCTTCAAGCATTGTCCTTGCAGCTTCAATAAGTGATCTGTTCTTCCTTTCCACTACTCCATTCTGTTGTGGAGTCCTTGTTGCTGAAAACTCATGCAAAATCCCATTTTCCTCACAAAATGCTATCATGACAGAATTCTTGAACTCAGTTCCATTGTCACTCCTGATTCTTCTAACCTTGAAATCAGGATGATTATTGACTTGCCTTATATGATTGATGATGATTTTACTAGCCTCATCTTTAGACTTTAGGAAATATGTCCAAGAGAACTTTGAGCAATCATCTACAATTACTAGGCAAAATCTTTTCCTTGAGATGGACAATACATTGACTGGTCCAAACAAATCCATGTGAAGCAGTTGCGAATGCTCTTCAATTGTTGAATCAAATTTCTTCCTGAATGATGCTTTAATCTGCTTCCCTTTTTGGCAACATCACACAGTCCATCCTTAGAAAACTCCACTAGAGGAATGCCTCTAACCAGTTCTTTCTTTACTAGGTCATTCATGGTCTTGAAGTTTAAATGGGATAGCTTCTTGTGCCATAGCCAACTTTCATCCTGACTTGCTTTACTGAGAAGACAAGTTACAGATTCTGCATTAGATGAGTTAAAATCAACTAGGTACACATTTCCTTTTCTTACACCAGTGAGAACCACTTTGTTGCATCTTTTATTAGTCACAACACAGGCTTCTGAATTGAAGGTTACTGAGTTGCCTTTATCACAAAGCTGGATGATACTCAACAAGTTATGTTTGAGACCATCCACTAAGGCAACCTCCTCAATGATGACATTGTCCTTTGAAATCAAGCCATATCCCATTGTATAACCCTTGTTGTCATCTCCAAAAGTAATACTCGGGCCAGCTCTCTCCTTAAACTCTGTGAGCAGGGTAGAATCACCAGTCATGTGTCTTGAACAACCACTATCCAAGTACTAAAGATTCTTTCTGTTTCCCTGCACACATCAAAATCAAATCAAGTTGATTTTGGTACCCAAGTTTCCTTGGGTCCTGCCTTGTTAGCTTTCTTTTTCTGTTTCTTAGGCTTTATCTCATTTGACTTAGGGATATCAGATTCATCCTTGGTCATTTGAGTTTGGCCTTTGAAACCATTCATTACAACAGAATTATCATGCATATTATTATTAACAGGGAATGGAATGCTATTAGTAAACATGTTATTCCAATATGGCATGCTAAATGGCATTCGTGGCATACTAAATGCAGCATAATAAGGATTAGGTGCAAATGGCATGTTAGCAAACTGAGCATTCATATTCTGTGCAGACATAGCATTCATAGGCATGGGAGGCATGGCATTCATGTTAGGAAATTGAGGTTGCACAGACATGGAAGTAGGCATGACAGATTTGCAGTTAACAGACAAATGATTTACACTACCACACTTGACACAGATTTTTCTAGGAGCATATTTATCAGGTGTGTAGTTATTGTGTTTGTTAATCCCTACTTTACCATTCCTATTGTTTTTCTTTTTAGTCTCTGTTTTTACCTCAATCTTTTCAAGTATGTCACTTAACTGTTTGACAGTCATGTGACCAACATTAGCCTTTTTCCCTTTCTTAACTTGACTCGATTCTCCTGAAACAAAGTTCTTGGAAACAGACCCATACTTCTCATTCAACTTAACAAGTTTGGATTTACTGATAGGCTTGATCACAGCCGACGGATGATCCTCATCATCCGTCGAGTCTACATTTGTAAGCACTCCATCTACCAAATTTGGTTCTAGTTTCTCTTTGTTCTTTTTCCAGGCTGCATCGAAACACTCAATTCCTTGAACTTTGGTAATTTGAGCATGGACATCCTTGGATGTTTTCCATGCTCTAATCACCTCTTGTTCACGCTCGAGCTGCTTTTTTAAAATTTCCTCTTTCTTCAAGGAGTCAGTTAATATCTCCTTGGCAATTTTACACTCAATTCTTAATTTTTCAAAATCAATAAACTGAGACTCAAGCACATTATTTCTCTCACTCAAAAATAAATTGTTTTATTTGATTTTAGCATTTTCTTTAGTAAGAGACTTAAGTGTAACACGCAAATGATATAGCTCTGTAGACATGTCATTTATGGCATCATTACACTCAGCTTTAGATAAATGTGCAAGGTTTGTAGTAATTACCTGATTACTTGAAGAACTTGTTTCTGTCTCATCAGACTTGGTCATTAGGGCTAGATTGACATAGCTGACATCTTCATCTTCATCCAGACCATCTGCTGCCCAGTCATTTTCTTGTGTTATGAAAGCCCTATCCTTTTGTTTGAGAAGCTCAAAGTATTTTTGCTTATAATCCACTGGCTCAAACTTTTTCTTACTGGAATCTGACTTTCTACACTCACTGGCAAAATGCCCTGCCAAGCCAAATTTGAAACATTTGAATTTTAATTTATCCACCATGTTTCTATTTGTCTTGGCTGCTCCAAAGTTCTTCTTGAACTTGAGCTTGGAAAATCTCCTGGAAAGAAATACTAGGTGTTCATCAATGTCTTCCATGTCATCTTGGCTCAAAGAATCTTCACTTTCTACTAGCCCCTTGCCCTGGTTCTCACAGACCCTTGAAGTTGATTCAACAGCTTCCATCTTCACTTCCTTCTCCTTTTCCAACTCAGCAACTAGTGCAATGGATCCTCCTTTCTTCTTTCCTCTCTCCATCCTTTCATCCTGCTCTATTTCAAGCTCATAGGTTTTTAGGATGCCATACAGTCTCTCCAAAGTAAAATCCTTATAATCTTGTGAGTTTCTTAATGAGACTGTCATTGGTTTCCATTCCTTTGGAAGAGATCTAAGGAATTTCAGATTGGAGTCTTTTGTCTGATAGACCCTTCCATGCAACTTTAGAGCATTTAGTAGTTTTTGAAACCTACTAAAAATGTCAGTGAGAGACTCACTTTTTTCATTGTTAAAATGCTCATATTGCTAAATCAAGAGCTGCATCTTGTTTTCTCTAACTTGCTCAGTGCCATCACAGATTATCTGTATTGTATCCCAAACATCCTTGGCAGTTTTGTAGTTGATAATATTGTCAAACATATCTCCATCAACTTCATTAAATAGGATGTTCATGGCCTTTTTATCCTTCCTGACTTGTTCAATGTCAGGATCAGACCATTCATGCCTTGGCTTGGGGACAGATGGCTCGTTTCCTGTTGCTGCTCTCATTGGAACACGAGGGCCTCTTTCTATGCAGTCAACATAGGCCTCATCTTGAGAAAGCAAATGAAGATGCATCTTTACCTTCCAATGATGGTAATTATCTTTATCCAGAAAAGGGATCTTGACTCCAACATCCTTCTTGTTCATCTTGCTGTATTGTTTTGATCTTTAAACTCTTTGTAAGTTAAGAGCTTGCTCTGATACTAATTGTTAGTCCCTTAACAATATGACAAGAATTACAGAAGGGGGGTTGAATGGAATTCTTGAAACTTTTTCTTGAAATAAAATGTTCTAACTCAAATATAAATATAAGTGTATTGATTAGCACAATGCGGAATAAAAACTTAAATGAATCAAACACAAGTAATTAAAAACAAGAGTCTTTAAAAACTTTCTGGTGGATTTGAATGATTCCACCAGAGATATATATTATATTGTTAGATATATTTGATAATGTCATGGCTAATATGATTTATGTTTAGATTTCAGATCTTACTTAACAGGACAAGTCAGTACTTAACCATTAATCAGTACTTATACTGGAAGTCAGGACTTAAGGATATCAATACTTATATTATCAGGAGATAATCAACAGAAGTTAGATATCAGAACTTAAGTGCTGGAGTATGTTCAGAAAAGGACAGTAGCTGATTAAAGGAAAGAAGATCGAGATAAACATGAGAAGAGATATGCATGAAGAAGGAGTTCTGTGAAGAATGGAATACTTGGAAGAAAAGATATCTGATTGATATATTTTAGGAAGTAGAATTATATTCCATATCAATTAGCGATTATCTTGTAACTGTGTAGTATATAAACACAGACATAGGGTTTACACTATAAGTGTTATCATATTCAAGAAGATTATTCATTGTAACCCTAGCAGCTCTCGTGATATTTGTTCATCACTGAGAGGTAACAGTTCCATACTGTAACAGAGTTTATTGTTTCAATAAAGTTTGTTTTCTGTTACTTAAGATATTAGAGTTCGATTTGATTGTATTATACACTGTATTCACCCCCTCTACAGTGTGTGTGACCTAACAAGTGGTATCAGAGCTTATCTGTTAACACACATACAGTTAAAGATCCAAACACAATCATGTCTGACACAGAAACTCCAACTAAGCCTACAAAAACTGAAGAACCTCCAAAGACACAAATCCAAAGTCGGTATGAGACTATCAGAGTTCCCATACTGAGACCATCTGAATATTCCATATGAAAGGTAAGGATGACCATGTTTCTGGAAGCAACAGATCCAGAATACCTTGATAGAATCAAGGAAGGGCCTCACAAACCAACCAAGCTCGCTGTTGCAGTTGTAGGTGAAGCAGCAAAGACCGTACCAAAGGAGAAGAGTGATTATACTACTGAAGATATAACATCAATTGCTAAGGATGCTAAGGTACGACACTCACTGCATAATGCCATTGATAATGTAATGTCAAACAGGGTAATCAACTGCAAGACTACTAAGGAGATATGGGATGCTCTGGAAACAAGGTGTCAGGGAACTGACACAATTAAGAAGAACATGAAGACAATACTCACTCAAGAGTATGAACATTTTGACTCAAAGACTAATGAGTCATTGAATGATTTATATGATAGATTTGTCAAACTTTTGAATGATTTGTCATTGGTTGATAAAGAGTATGATCTTGAAGATTCAAACCTTAAATTCCTGTTAGCTCTTCCTGAATGCTGGGATTTGAAGGCAACGACAATAAGAGACAACTACAATCTTGATGAAACAACTCTTGATGAAATCTATGGAATGCTCAAGACTCATGAACTTGAGATGGAACAAAGAAGCAAGAGGAAAGGAGGAAAGTCAAGGACAGTTGCTCTTAAGGCTGAAGAAGAATCCCCCAAAGCAGCTTCCTCAAGGAAAGACAAGGGTAAAGCTCTTTTCATAAAGTCTGAAACTGAGTCATCAAGTTCTGAAAGTGATGATGACTCAGATTCTGAAAGCTTGCCTGAGACTGATGCTGATGAGGAGATGATGAAGCTGTGTGCTCTTATGGTGAAAGGAATCACAAAGATTGCATACAGGAAGTTCAGGAAGGGAAAGAAGTTTTCCAGGAAAGGCATAAGTTCTGATAAGAAGAATTTCAGAAGATCTGAAGGCAGAGGAGGAAAGTCTGACAGAGGAGATTATACCAATGTTAAATGCTATAACTGTGGTGAGAAAGGCCACATATCTCCTGATTGTAAGAAGGTAAAGGGTGACAAAGGCAAGGCTCTTGTCACAAAGCAGAAAAGCTGGACAGACACCTCAGACTCTGAAAGTGAGGAGAACTATGCATTGATGGCAAATGCTGATAAAGAAAGTGTTGAGAGTAGTTCTGAAGCTGCTGAAACAAAGGTAACTCAGACTACTTATGCTTTTCATACTGATGATATTAATGAGTTGAGAAGATATATTAAAACCATGTTTGCTAGTTATAGAGATCAAACTTTAACATGTGAAAGATTAACTTCTGAAAATCTTGCTTTTAAGAAAAGAAATGATTTCTTAGAAAAAGAGTTAGTCATGTTCCATCAAACTCAGAAGGATAGAGATGATGCTTTTTATGTTAGGGATGAAGTGCTAAAAATGAATGAATCTCTAAAAACTGAGTTAGAAAAGGAAAGAGAGATTATCAGGACTTGGACTAACTCTGGCAAAACAACTCAAAATTTGCTAATTAGTTGAAACTGGAAAGAGGGCTTAGGTTATGGAGAGGATAAGAATGATAAAGGAACTGAAGAAATTAAGCATGTTATTAAGCAAAAGCCAAAGTTAAAACCTGTTAAGTTTGTAATTGTAAAGTCTGAAAATGAGAAATCAGAAGTTAAAAAAGAATTAACTTCTGACAAACTAAAACAGGAAAAGACAGCTGAAGTAAACATAGGCTTAATGACAAAGAAGCAGCTTAAGCATAAGCTGAAAGATGTTAAGAATGCAAACAAGGTAAAATCACCTAGGAAAAATAGGAATGGAAAGGAAGGTGTGAAAAAAAGCAATGATTATAAACCTGTTCCTGATGCTCCTAGGAAAACATGTCATAACTGTGGAAGTTCTAACCATCTGGCTTCTTTTTGCAGGAAGAATAAGAATATTAACTCCTTACCTTCAAAATCAGGAGTTAAGAGTCAGTCTGTTAGATACAAACCACAAAATCCTTATTTTCATTGTGGTAGTTTATGGCATTCCATTTATACTTGTAAGGAATATCATAGTTTGTACTATGATTATTATCAAATAAAACCTTTTTTGAAGAAAGTTTCCATTGTTCCTTCTAGTGTAAATTCTGATTCAAAGTCTGATAGTGTAAGTTCTGATAAGAAAAATGTTAACATAAACTCTGATGCTAAATCCGCTGCAAATGTTAACAAACTTAATAAGACCAAAGGATCCAAGCAAGTCTGGGTCCTTAAAACTAATAATTAGCGGTCTTTGTGATTGCAGGGCAACAGAAAAAACATTCTAGTTCTGGACAGTGGATGTTCAGGACATATGACTGGAAATAAGGCCCCGCTATCAGACTTTGTGGAGAAGGCTGGCCCAAGTGTTTCTTATGGAGATGGCAACATTGGAAAAACATTGGGATATGGCAATATCAATCTTGGGAATGTCATAATTAAAGAAGTAGCTCTGGTCTCAGGACTTAAACACAATCTGCTGAGTATAAGTCAAATCTGTGACAGAGGTTATCATGTTGATTTCTTTGAAGAACACTGTGAAATTGTGAGTAAATCTAAAGGCAAAGTTGTTCTGAAAGGATACAGGCGTGGTAACATTTATGAAGCTAAGCTTTCAACAAGCACTGATGGTTCTGCAATTTGTCTGATGAGTAGAGCATCAATTGAAGAAAGCTGGAATTGGCACAAGAGACTCTCTCATTTAAATTTCAACAATATAAATGAACTAGTCAAGAAAGATCTTGTGAGAGGACTGCCAAAGTCAGTATTTGCTCCTGATGGTCTTTGTGATTCCTGTCAGAAAGCCAAACAAAGAAAATCTTCATTTAAGAGCAAGACTGAATCATCAATTCTTGAGCCTTATCATCTACTACATGTTGATCTATTTGGTCCAGTGAATGTCATGTCTATTGCAAAGAAGAAATATGAGTTGGTCATAGTGGATGAGTTCACCAGATACACATGGGTGTATTTCTTGCACACAAAAAGTGAAACTACATCTATCTTGATTGATCATGTCAAACATCTGGATAAATTGGTCAAAGATTCTGTGAAAATCTTAAGGAGTGATAATGGCACTGAGTTCAAGAATTTGATAATGGAAGAGTTCTGCAAAAACTATGGAATAAAGCAGGAATTTTCTGCTCCTGGAACTCCACAGCAAAATGGAGTTATTGAAAGGAAGAATAGAACTCTCATTGAAGCTGCACGTACAATGCTTGAAGAAGCAAAGCTTCCAACCTATTTCTGGGCTGAAGCTGTGCAGACTGCTTGTTTTACTCAAAATGCAACACTCATTAACAAGCATGGAAAAACACCATATGAGATGGTGAAGAAAAAGAAGCCAAATCTGAAGTACTTTCATGTATTTGGATTCAAGTGTTTTGTTCTCAAGACTCATCCTGAACAGCTATCCAGGTTTGATCTAAAAGCTGATGAAGGAATCTTTGTTGGATATCCACTTTCCACAAAAGCCTTCAGAGTCTATAATTTGAGAACAAAAGTGGTCATGGAATCTATCAATGTCTCTTTTGATGACAAGAAGATTACTGGTCTTGAAGATTTCATTGACCATGATCAGCTGAGATTTGAAAATGAAGACTCAAATTCTGATACTGAAAATCTTGATAGTCTAAGTCCTGATACTGTAAACTCTGATGGATTAAACTCTGATGTTATTGTAACTGTGGTGACTACGTCAAAGGAAGATGCACCTATGCAGGGGGAGCATACTCAAGATCTTACCACATCTCAAGAAACATCAGAACATACATCTGGCTCTTCAAGTTCTGATTCATCAAGTTCTGATAAGCCAAGTTCTGCTAGTGCTGAAAATCTAAATTCTGAAGAATCCAACTCAGAGAACATAGTTTCAGGGGGAGCATCAGAAAATGAAATTGAAGACAGCATGGATCATGGGGGAGCATCCAGGTCTAGAGAAAACCTTCCATCTGCAAGGAAGTGGACAAAATCACATACACCTGATTTGATAATTGGAAATCCTGATGCAGGTGTCAGAACTAGAACGGGTACTTCAAATGAATGTCTTTACAATTCTTTTCTCTCTCAGACTGAGCCAAAGAAAGTGGAAGAAGCTCTTCAAGATGCTGATTGGGTGCAAGCAATGCAGGAAGAGTTGAATGAATTTGAAAGAAACAAAGTCTGGACCCTAGTGCCAAGACCAAAGAATAGATCTGTTGTTGGTACAAAGTGGGTATTCAGAAACAAAACTGACAGTGATGGCATAATTACAAGGAATAAGGCAAGGCTGGTTGCAAAAGGATATTCTCAACAGGAGGGAATTGATTATGATGAAACATTTGCACCAGTTGCTAGGTTAGAAGCCATAAGGATATTTTTGGCTTATGCTGCTCACAAAAAGTTTACTGTCTTTCAAATGGATGTGAAAAGTGCTTTTCTCAATGGAGAATTGGAGGGGGAAGTATATGTTGAACAACCTCCAGGCTTTGTAGATTCCAAACATCCAGATTATGTCTACAGGCTTGATAAAGCACTTTATGGACTTAAGCAAGCTCCTAGAGCATGGTATGAGACTTTAGCTCAGTTTTTTCTGAAAAGTGGATTCAACAGAGGAACAATAGACAAAACATTGTTCTACCTCAACCATGGAAAGGACTTACTTCTGGTCCATATTTATGTTGAAGATATCATTTTTGGGTCTATAAATGACAGACTTTGCAAGAAGTTTGCCAAACTGATGCAGTCAAGATATCAGATGAGTATGATGGGGGAACTTAGTTATTTTCTGGGCCTTCAAGTCAAGCAGAATGAAGAAGGCACTTTTATTTGTCAAACTAAGTACACCAGAAACTTGTTGAAGAAATTTGGAATGCAAGATTGTTCAAGTGCATCCACTCCCATGGCCACTGCAACAAAACTGGATAAAGATACTGGTAAATCAGTAGATATTACTGATTACAGAGGTATGATTGGCTCTCTACTCTATCTAACTGCTAGTAGACCTGATATCATGTATGTTACATGTCTTTGTACAAGATTTCAAGCAGATCCAAGAGAACCTCACTTAACAGCTGTGAAATGAATTTTTAAGTATCTTAAAGGAACAGCTGATCTGGGATTGTGGTATCCTAGAGAATCAAATTTTAAACTAATAGGTTACTCAGATGCAGATTTTGCAGGTTGCAAAATTGATAGGAAAAGCACAAGTGGAAGCTGCCAATTCCTTGAAGGCAGATTGGTTTCTTGGTTCAGCAAGAAACAAAAGTCAATTTCCACATCAACTGCAGAAGCAGAGTATATTACTGCAGGAAGCTGTTGTGCACAGATTCTTTGGATGAAGAATCAGTTACCGGATTGTGGGTTAACATATTTCAAGATCCCTATTTACTGTGATAATCAAAGTGTTATTGCTATGACAGGTAATCCAGTTCAACACTCTATAATAAAGCACATCAGCATCAGGTACCACTTCATAAGGGAACATGTGGATGAAGGTACAGTGGAATTGCACTTTGTTCCAACAGATCAACAACTAGCAGATATCTTCACAAAACCACTGTGTGAAGCCACTTTTACACGATTGGTAAATGAACTTGGAATGGTTTTAGGTTCTTTTTCTAAATCTACCTAGTTTTGTTCTGATGCATCAGACTTTATGATCAGTATTTACAGAATGTAATCTCTTTGTGTATTCTGTGATTAATTGAAATATGCGTTTAAGTACTGATTGTTGTCTGATATATGTTTTTAAACTTTGATACGTGATATGTATGTTTAAGTAAATATTCAATCCTATGAGGATAACTGTGCTAGATACTGACCTAGTAGTCTTCAATAAACAAATGATCCCATGTAAGAAGTAATTTTTTCTGTGGAAATTTTATGACACAAGCAACTTCTGATAATTGAGCTTAGTTGAGTTTACTTTGTTTATCTTATTACTAAGTCACAAATTAGAATAATGCTACTCATCTGTTAAGTTCTAATACTAGAAAAACTGCTGAATGTACTAAGTGCTGATAAACCTCACTTATCAAAAGAAAAACCAAAAGGATCAAAGAATAAAATCAGGTACTCCTTTGAGATCTAGAGTAAAAATGTGGAAGGGAAGACCCAAGTGCATTGCTGGTATTAAGTAAATATGCATTAGAAAAGCAAAATATTTTCTTGGTGACTTTTCACACTCTATGATTACTGGAGAAATACTCTGATAATAGCATAAATTCTGATAAGCAGTCGTGACTCACTTACACTGAGAAGCCACTGTAAAATAGAATTTAAAAATATGCATAAAATTAGCACAAAACAGTTGAGGTGGACTCAAACATGAACTCATTCATCAGTAGGTTTCAGGATAATGACAGCTCTTTAGCAAAATTTTAGTTATGCCTTATTTCTAAGATGTACTGAAGTGAATCAGACTTTACTCTTTGTCTGCTATTTAGCTTGATACACACACTAATCACTCCATCTGAATGATGAAAATTACTGTGGTGGTCTATGTTGTTTTAGATAAACAGTCATTGTGTCACCTTGCACTAATTCTGAGGACAAGTTCTGGTTGCATATTCTGAAGATTAAGTTCTGAAGAGTATAACTCAGAACTTGTATGAGGATTTACTCAGATAAGCATTCCTTTTTCGAGTTAAGAAATTATGTTCTGATGACTGTTAAGTTCTGATATAAGTCTAAGTTCTGATATTACAGTCTAAATTCTTTACTTGACTTATCTGTGGATAAAATTTGATAACAGTCTCGGTACAAACTAGAACATGTGAAGTGGAAGATTAATAGTCGCTATGGTTAGGATTAATGGTACTCGTACTTGAACAGTCAACTTTTCCTTGTGTCTTGTGCGTATTCAACCATGTTTTCTCTTTCCAATGAATGTTATTCTTTTTCCAAGTCTGGGGAGACGAGGTAGAATTAATTCTAACTGTCAGCATTAAAAACCTTTATGTCTCCTGGCATTCTCTTGCCTATATAAGCAACCACTTCACATCAGCCTTCTCATCAAATTCTTTCTCACAAACTTACCTTCATACTTTTTCTTTCAAAAACACAATGGTCAGATACAACATGTTTTTGAATTACCAAACATTTAATGTGGAGCTAAGCTGTGCTGATTGGCAGCAGGAATGGCACGTCACGGCCATTCCTGAGGAAATATGGGACTCTGTCCCACAGGAGGTACTGACCCACCTCCTGTTCTTCTATATGGATTACCATCGCCATCTGGAGCGATTGGAGGAGGAAAGGATGGAAGCTCTCCGCCAGCAAGAGCGAATCATCTGACTCGCCATTCTGTTTGTCGAGAGTAGGAAGAAGAAATGATTTATTTTCTTCTTCCTATTTTTCTTCATCATCATCCTTGCCCTGCTTCTTGAGCTAGGACTAAGGCTGTTGATGTTAGGTTTAGTAGCTTAGGGAAATCTTGTATAAGTACTGATGTAATTTCAATTTCATGAATGTATTCTCTTGATATATTAATGAAATTTGTTTTTGTTTCAAGATTTTGTCTCTAAGTTATTTTGTAATGCATTGATAAATCCTGATAATTATTCATATTCTGATGACCATATAAATTCTATTTTAATTTAAGTTCTGATTTTTCTTTATCAGCACTTACTCATCTGATTTATCTTGGTCATTTTCACTTGATTTATTTTCAGAATATTAATGATGCAGTGAAAAATAATTAAATCAGTGGGAATGGTTTCAATTCTGAATTAAAACTGTTTCACCTTGATTAATGGAATATCTGGGTAAGTGGAACGGTTTTTCCTTGAAAATAGGCAAGTGGGCAAGTAATGATTACTGTTTTCTCGCGCCCAGTAACTATCCGTTATTACTGCATGTCTGACAGGTGTCCAACGATAACATTTTTTTTCCAGAGTATAAGTACGACAGAGAGAGGATTTCTTTAATCTTTTATTTCCTTCATACTTTTTCTCTCTACTTGCTTTTACTCTCTCTTTCTCTCTTCTTCTCACGTTGGTTTTTTCATACAGACATTTTATCAAACACCTAACAGGCACTTTTAAATCTCAATTTTTCACATGGCACCTAAGGATTTAATCATTGATGGAGCTAAGTTTGTTCCAAACAACTATGCTGTAATTCTTGATCATGCTGAAGCTCCATCTGAATTGCATTTTGTGCAAGATCTTCTTGCACACAGTGAGATTGGGTATGCATTAACCCAGCCTTCAGTCTTTTCGAGGCAACAAGTTCTGACATTTTGGCGGACTGGGCACTTTGATGACGGTGGTAGACATGGCACTCCTAGTATTGTTTTCGAAGTGGGTGATTCTTCTTATGCAGTCACTCCTGGTACAATACGCAAGGCTCTACATCTCCCAGAAGGTTGTACCTTTTCCATTCCAGAAGAATCAGCTCTTCAGGAGTTAATGGAAAATTTGGGGTATGAAAAGAGTTTGGCAAAACTTGGGCAGTTGAAACGGGCTCATATCAGAAGAGAATGGAGCTTCTTCTTCGACTGCATCACTAAAGCTTTTGGGAACAAATGTTCGAATTTTGATGCTATCCCAATTCTGAGTTAGCACATCGGGTATGCTATTATAAATCAAACTCATTTTGATTTTGCAACTGGTATAATTGGTTTTATTGGCGATAGGATGACAGAGGATAGGAATGTTGTCTATTTTGCTAGATTCTGTCAACTTATTTATACTTTTGTACTGATGAACCTCAATTAGTCAGTTCCTCAACCACACCTTTTAAAGTTGCAAAAAGCTACTTTAATGACCTGGTAAATGCTGACACTAAGAAATCAGTGGTTAGACCATTACAGATTCCTCAGTCTGTAAAACAGATCCTAGTAAATGCCGATCCTGATACTTATAGATCTGTTTACTCTGATGTCCAACCAACAACAAATACTCAAAAACCATCATCCTCAGCACCTACCATTCATTCTACTCAACCTACCCTCAGGAAATATCTCAAATCCTATCTCTCCACTTCACAGAATGTTCAACCCTCATCCTCAGCACCTACTGTGAAGCCTTCATCCTCCAAGCCAAAGAGGACAAAGACTGTTCCTCAAACACCTCAAAAGAGAAGGAGGATTGCCTTGAGAGATGAATCTGATACTGAGGACCAGGTTCCTTCTTCAGAACCTGTTGTAGGTGAAGCTGAGAAAGAGACTTCTCAGAAGGATTCTGGAATTGGGGGATCTAGGCTTCTCAAAAGGCTTAGAAGAATGACAGTTCCTGAAACTCCCAAGGAATCCAAATCAACAAAGAGATACAAGAAACAGAGGGCAAAAAGGCCAGTTTCAGATGATGAAGAGGAAGCAGCTAAGGAAGGGGAGCAGGAATCTCTGATCTCATAAGACAAGGAATTTGCTACAGTCATTTCTTCTCCATCAACTCCATCTAAGGAAGCTGTTTCTGAAAAGGCTAACACACCATCTGTGTCTCCTGTTGATCCAGGCACAAGTGCTGATATTGATGTTCAAACCTTGGTTGTGCCTGAAGTAATTCTCTTAGAAGCTCCAACAGCAACTAATCCTTCAACAACACCCGTTACTGATGCTGTTCAAACTCCAGAGTTATTGTAATAACCCCAAAATTTTTCAACTTTTTGTAACCCTTGTGAATAGTGTTTTAGCTGAATGAGAAAACTTTTCACGCCACACTATATAGGGGTTCTGTTATGGATATTCTGGGATTTTATTAGTACTATATGAAGTATATAAGTGTATGTAAATATCGTCAGAACCCAATTCCGAACACTTTGGTTTTTCCCGGAAATCCACAAGATACGGAGAGAATTGAGTATAAGGTAACAGGATAAAAAGGATTTAAATTAAAGGATTATAATAGAGGATCATAAAAAGGAATATAACGTATTGAGAAAGGTTAAGGGAACCTAAGTAATAAGATCCCGGGTATGATCCTTCAAACGATAAACGAGAACGAAAGTTAAGCGAACCGTACAACAGATCAGCGGTCATTAGGCAAACGATTAGGAAGCTAATCAAAGGGTTTAATGGGAATGATGTCATCCAACCAATAGAAAGGAGACAAGGAAGGGAGGATGACATCATAAGGGTGACATAAGCATGACATGGAAGAAGGGAGGTGTGGTTGATTAAGGACCACACAAATTCAAGGGCAAGGTGGTAATTTGCTAAATCAAAACAAAACCAAGCCAACCAACTAGCAAATCATTTCATCAAAAATCAAAAAATCAACCAAGGCATTTGTTCATCACCTAGCTCTCGGCTTTTTACACTTTTTCAAAGCTAAAATTCTCAAAATCAAGATCCAAGCATCCTTAATTGGTAAGAAAATTCCCTAACCATCTTTATGCTTAGTTATGGCTATATCATGAGTTTAAGCCATTAATTCTTTCTCTAGCTTCTCTATTTAATCAATAAAGAAGACAATGAATAGTGTTTTCAAGTTTTTAACTTGAACTTTTTCTTGTTTTTCTTGAAGATCCAAGCTTTCCTAAGGCTTCTCCAAGCTTCTTAAGGCTTCCTAGCTCAACCCACCACTTCAAGGAAGGTATACCATTTTCAAACCCTAGGTTCATATATATTCTAAGGTGATTTTGATGAGTAGGATGTTATTGTAGTTGTTGTTATGATTAGAGTTTGAGATTTGGAATGGTAGTGAAATGAGATGGTAATTTTGTGGTTTTGATTTAAAGAAACTTAAGAATGATTAAAGTAAAGTTTAAGCATAAGTATGAATGGTTAAATTGAATTGGTTGGGGTTGTTATGATGTGATAAGGATGGATGTTGGTTGTATGTTGGATTTGAGGTTGGTTTGTGGTTGGTTTTGTATGGTTTAAAATTTGGAAATCGCGTAAACATAGCCGTCGTAACGTCCGATTTTCTTTGGACTGTTTTTGTGCATAGCATTAGGACCCGAGAACCCCCTGCTAGATTATGACCACTGCCATGATTAGATAGCTCATGTTACGAGCTTCGTTTTGATATGTAGTTCGTTCGATTCCGATGCACGGTTTAGGAGAAACGACCGTTTCAAGTAACGGCGT
Source organism: Apium graveolens (assembly GCF_009905375.1). Taxonomy (NCBI): domain Eukaryota; kingdom Viridiplantae; phylum Streptophyta; class Magnoliopsida; order Apiales; family Apiaceae; genus Apium; species Apium graveolens. The sequence continues at coordinate 44,315,695 of NC_133652.1, read as the reverse complement.
TTCGTGAACGGAACTTTTTCCCTCGCCTTACTTTGAAACATAGGTTAAAGACCAAAAAGGGTTAATTAATGTATGAAACATTTATGGTAAGTGTGTTAGGCAGTTGGTAAGACATTCGCGAAGGAATCGCTTTAAAACTCGTAAAGGTTAAATTATTAAAAATGGTGGAGCCGAGGGTACCCGAGTGACTTAAGCGAATCGGTGAGCGCAAAACAAGCGTTAGAGTCTAAGTTAGTTAAAGTATAGATTTACAAGTGATTTTGGTTTAATTCCAACTTACTTGTTGTTTATAGGTTACCAGACTCGTCCCGAGCCTTTCTCACCCCCAAGTCGCTCAGGCAAGTATTCTATCCGTTATACTGTTGTTGTGATGAATACACTTGTATATGCATTATCTTGCGATAGATGCATGTTGGTTATTTAGCAAATTCTTGCGATATATTGTAGCATGTGATATGGTATATATGCATGCCTGTTTCATATTCTTGAAATATATATCTGTTGGTTCAGTTGATAATACCTATGCTAGAGGATAGCGGTATCTTGCATATACCCTTAGTATAGGGACCCAAAGGTGAAAATATTTCTAAAACCGGGAGTCGAGGATCCCGAGTAATCTTGTATATATGGATATGGATATATATATATATATATTTATATATATATATATATGGTTATAGTTTTCCAAACTATTAATCGAATAAGGTTTATTCGATAACTTTAAACTTTATTTTATTTATTGAATATTATTTGAATATTCATTTGAGGATGTATGACTCCTTTATTTTATTTAATGAATATTATTTATAATATTCATTCGAGGTATTATGACTCAGCTTATTTTATTTATTGAATATTATTTGAATATTCATTTGAGGATGTATGACTCCTTTATTTTATTTAATGAATATTATTTATAATATTCATTCGAGGTATTATGACTCAGCTTATTTTATTTATTGAATATTATTTGAATATTCATTTGAGGATCTATGACTCCGATTATTTGCTGAAATATATTCTTTATTTTATTAAAGAATAAGGTGTTAATAATCAAACTTATTTTCGATTATTCAAATAAAGATAATACTTTCATATAAGTATATCTTTGGTTATTTAATACTCGTTTCAAGTATAAATTTTAATACATCTACTTCAATTATTTTTATAAAGACTATTCTTTATGGGAATATTATTTAATTAATAATATTCAGATATTTTCTAATATTCTGGGGACTGATTTACTTCATTAAATCAGCCTTACTCCAAACACTCTTTAAAGTGTTTTCGAGTCTTCAAAATGATTTTTAAAAGTCAGAGCGGATCCCAAAACTCATTTTTATATTTAAGATCTTCCTTTTTAAAGGGGATTTAAATACTCGCTCAAAACCTGGGAAATCCGGCTCTGTGGTGTATTTTATACTCGCAACAAGGTTGCAGATTTGGTAAATGAATTGATTACTTGCCCAACGTTCGGGAAGTAAGCCCCTCTCATTGAGTCGGCATAAGCGACAGGCCGAGGTACGGTCTATTATTGTGTAAGTGGCTCAGTGGGAGTCCATCAAATGCATAGGTGGCTGAGTGGCAGTCCAGCATAGGTCTTAATTATGACCAGGGTGATGACCAGTGGGGAATTCGTCCATCTACTAGTAGAAAAGGTTACTTATTGGTATCTTTGCCTGATCAGCGAGATATCGGGTTTATGCCAAAAAATTCTTTTCCTTTCCAAAATTCATTGGATGTTTCAAACTCTGTTCATACTTTGCATAACAGAGGTTCCAGGAAATGTTTAAAGGGATATATATATGTGGATATATATATATCGGGACTAAATAAAGTATCTCATAACTTTTTCATTCAATAATATTTCAAAGATTGAATCTATTCAAGTCTTAACTTGTGGTCTCATCTATGGGATGCTTTTCTTAAAACTTATAATACTTTGAACGATGGCAGTTCAAGTAACTTTATATGATATAAGTGTGGTGAAGTATTGGTAGCTTCATTCCTTGTTTTTACTTATATCTAGCAAGTAATTATCTTGCATATGATAGAGATGCTATTAAGTATCCATTTAGATACTTATATTATTGTTATCACTATACATATTATCTTGCGAGCTGTAAGGCTCACATCTTGCTTTATTTCTTCATCACACAACAACAGTTAGGAGAGATGGCCAGACTCCAGCAGACCCAGCGCAAGCGCGTGGGAAGCGTCCCGCGTCTTCCCGCTGATGTTGTAGCTTGCTATAGCTGCAGAGGTAGATCCATTGTAGTTTAGACCATCTACTTTTGAGAATCAAATTATGTATAATTATAACTTGTGGCAGATAATGGCAATTAACTGTAAATTATTAAGTAATCATTTGGGTTGTATAAATTTTAAATTGTGGATTCAAAGACTTGTACTTATTTCAATTTCATCTCTGAGACTATGACGGGTTTGTGGTGTGTGTTAGTGTGGGTCACAGTTTGAGGTTATTTATTATTAATTAAGTGAAGAGATATATTGTGGAAAGAAAGACCGTGACAACCCGGATCCCCGACCCCGGATCTGGG